>NW_027182813.1:2325000-2410000 GCF_041146395.1 Eulemur rufifrons
CCCTAATCCTAATCTTCAACCCTAAACCTAACACTTAACCCTAACCCTGTACCAAACCCTAACCTCTCATCTTAACCCTAACCGTAAACCTCAACCCTAAACCAAAGTGTAACCGTTAAACCTAAGAGTAACCTTTAACCCTAAGTCTAATCCCTAACCCTAAGCCCTCACCCTAACACTATACTTCATCCTTAACCCTAACCAGAATCCTAACCCTAAATCTAATTCTCAGACTTCTTGCTTTCTTAGAGTTTAGAAAGCCTGCCATCCTCCCATGCCATGCGTGAAAGGAGGCTCTACCACTGTGTCCTGCATGAAACCCACGGGCCCATACCCAGAGTATGACAGAGTGGGTTCCCGGGTACAATCCCAGCCCCCTAAACTCCCCCCGCCTGCCTAATGCAGAGAGGGCCCGTGCACTAAGCATAAACAATACCTTTAACAGATAACCCTAACCCTGAACATAACACCCAACCCTGTTCCTATTTCTCCCCTTAACACGTAAACCTCACCGAGCGCCTAACTTTAACCTCTTATCCTAAGGTTAATGCATAACCCATTTCCTGAGAACAACCCCTATCCCATAATTCTAACCCTATCTCCTAGTCATCACTGTGACACCTAATCCCTAACCCTAATTCTAAACCGCTAACCCTAACCGTAACCCTACCTACAACCC
Organism: Eulemur rufifrons; assembly: GCF_041146395.1. Classification (NCBI taxonomy): domain Eukaryota; kingdom Metazoa; phylum Chordata; class Mammalia; order Primates; family Lemuridae; genus Eulemur; species Eulemur rufifrons. The sequence goes on from NW_027182813.1 coordinate 2,325,680, forward strand.
TAACACTGACAGTAATCCTTACTTCTAAACCCAACGCTATGCCTAACAAAAACCCTAACCCTTGACCCTAACCCTTCACCCTAACCCCTAAGCCTTACCCTAACCCTTAACCCTAATCCTAATCCTAACCATTAAACCTAACCCTAGCTCTTAAAGCTAACCCTAAACCTTACCCTCACGACTAGACCTAACCCTGACACTAACCTAACACCTAACCCTAACCAGAACCCCTAAAGCTAACCCTGAACCCTATCCCTAACCCTAGCAGTAAACTTTAACCCTAAACCTAAGCCCAACCCGTAACCCTAATCCTATCCTTTTACCCTAAAACTAACCCCTAAACCTAACCCCTATACATCACCCTAACTCTAACCCCAATCCTAATTCTAACCATACCCCTTCATAAAACACTAACTCCTAACCGCTAACCCTAACACTAACCAAAAACCCTAATCACTAATCCCTAACCCTAACGTTTAACCTTTACCCTAACCGTTAACCCTCTCCCTAAATCTTAACACTGACCCTAACCTTAAACTTTAACTCTAAGCCTAACCCTTAACCCTACAGTAAGGAAGACCCTTAATGCTAATGGGATCCCTTATCCCTAACCCTAACACTACAGCTAAAATAACCCTAACCTTGGATCCTTAAACCTAACCCCTAACACTTACTTTAACCCCAAACCCTAACCCTAATCCTAAGCATTAAACCTAACCCTATCTCTTAACCCTAACGCTAGCCCTTACCCTAACGCCTAGATCTAACCCTAAATCTAACCTACCGCCTAATCCTAACCTTAAGCCCTATTGCTAACACTAACCCTGAACCCTAAACCTACCCGTAGCCCTTAACACTAACCGTATCCGTGAACCTTAACCCTGACCCTAACCATTACCCGACCCAAGCATTTAACCCTGACCCTAACCCTTATCCTTAATGATAAACCTAACACTAAACCCTAACCCTAAGCCCAACACTTAACCCTAATCCTATCCCTTAACGCTAACCCTAAACCTAATGCTACCCCCTAAACGTAACCCTAACCGTGACCAGTAAACCTAACCCTAACCTCTAACACAAACCATAGCACATAACTCTAACCCTAAAACTAACCCTAACCCTAAACCTAACCCTAAACCCTAACCTTTAACCTTAACCCTAAGCGTTAACTCTCACGCTAACCTTTAATCCTAACCCTAATCCTAATCTTCAACCCTAAACCTAACACTTAACCCTAACCCTGTACCAAACCCTAACCCCTCATCTTAACCCTAACCGTAAACCTCAACCCTAAACCAAAGTGTAACCGTTAAACCTAAGAGTAACCTTTAACCCTAACCCTAATCCCTAACCCTAAGCCCTCACCCTAACACTAAACTTCATCCTTAACCTTAACCAGAATCCTAACCCTAAATCTAATTCTCAGACTTCCTGCTTTCTTAGAGTTTAGAAAGCCTGCAATACTCCCATGCCATGCGTGAAAGGAGGCTCTACCCCTGTGTCCTGCATGAAACCCATGGGCCCATACCCAGAGTATGATAGAGTGGGTTCCCGGATACAATCCCAGCCCCCTAAACTCACCCTGCCCGCCTAATGCAGACAGGGCCCGTGCGCTAAGCATAAACAATACCTTTAACAGATAACCCTAACCCTGAACATAACACCCAACCCTGTTCCTATTTCTCCCCTTAACACGTAAACCTCACCGTGCGCCTAACTTTAAACTCTTATCCTAACGTTAATGCATAACCCATTTCCTGAGAACAACCCCTATCCCATAATTCTAACCCTATCTCCTAGTCATCACTGTGACACCTAATCCCTAACCCTAATTCTAAACCGCTAACCCTAACCGTAACCCTACCTACAACCCTAACACTGACAGTAACCCTTACTTCTAACCACAACGCTATGCCTAACAAAAACCCTAATCCTTGACCATAACCCTTCACCCTAACCCTTCACCTTAACCCCTAAGCCTTACCCTAACCCTTAACCCTAATCCTAATCCTAACCATTAAACCTTACCCTAGCTCTTAAAGCTAACCCTAAACCTTACCCTCACGACTAGACCTAACCCTGACACTAACCTAACACCTAACCCTAACGAGAACCCCTAAAGCTAACCCTGAACCCTATCCCTAACCCCAGCAGTAAACTTTAACCCTAAACCTAAGCCCAACCCGTAACCCTAATCCTATCCTTTTACCCTAAAACTAACCCCTAAACCTAACCCCTATACCTCACCCTAACTCTAACCTCAATCCTAATTCTAACCATACCCCTTCATAAAACACTAACTCCTAACCGCTAACCCTAACACTAACCAAAAACCCTAATCACTAATCCCTAACCCTAACGCTTAAACTTTACCCTAACCGTTAACCCTCACCCTAAATCTTAACACTGACCCTAACCTTAACCTTTAACTCTAAGCCTAACCCTTAACCCTACAGTAAGGAAGACCCTTAATGCTAATGGGATCCCTTTTCCCTAACCCTAACACTACAGCTAAAAATAACCCTAACCTTGGATCCTTAAACCTAACCCCTAACACTTACTTTAACCCCAAACCCTAACCCTAATCCTAAGCATTAAACCTAACCCTATCTCTTAACCCTAATGCTAGCCCTTACCCTAACGCCTAGATCTAACCCTAAATCTAACCTACCGCCTAATCCTAACCTTAAGCCCTAATGCTAACACTAACCCTGAACCCTAAACCTACCCGTAACCCTTAACACTAACACTATCTGTGAACCTTAACCCTTACCCTAACCATTATCCGCACCCAAGCATTTAACCCTGACCCTAACCCTAATCCTTAATGCTAACCCTAACACTAAACCCTAACCCTAAGCCCAACACTTATCGCTAATCCTATCCCTTAACCCTAACCCTAACCCTAATGCTACCGCCTAAACGTAACCCTAACCGTGACCAGTAAACCTAACCCTAACCTCTAACACAAACCATAGCACATATCTCTAACCCTAAAACTAAACCTAACCCTAAACCTAACCCTATAGCCTAACTCTTAACCTTAACCCTAAGCGTTAACTCTCACGCTAACCTTTAATCCTAACCCTAATCCTAATCTTCAACCCTAAACCTAACACTTAACCCTAACCCTGTACCAAACCCTGACCCCTCATCTTAACCCTAACCCTAAACCTCAACCCTAAACCAAAGTGTAACCGTTAAACCTAAGAGTAATCTTTAACCCTAACCCTAATCCCTAACCCTAAGCCCTCACCCTAACACTAAACTTCATCCTTAACCCTAACCAGAATCCTAACCCTAAATCTAATTCTCAGACTTCTTGTTTTCTTAGAGTTTAGAGAGCCTGCAATCCTCCCATGCCATGCGTGAAAGGAGGCTCTACCACTGTGTCCTGCATGAAACCCACGGGCCCATACCCAGAGTATGATAGAGTGGGTTCCCGGGTACAATCCCAGCCCCCTAAACTCTCCCCGCCCGCCTAATGCAGACAGGGCCCATGCGCTAAGCATAAACAATACCTTTAACAGATAACCCTAACCCTGAACATAACACCCAACCCTGTTCCTATTTCTCCCCTTAACACGTAAACCTCACCGGGCGCCTAACTTTAACCTCTTATCCTAACGTTAATGCATAACCCATTTCCTGAGAACAACCCCTATCCCATAATTCTAACCCTATCTCCTAGTCATCACTGTGAAACCTAATCCCTAACCCTAATTCTAAACCGCTAACCCTAACCGTAACCCTACCTACAACCCTAACACTGACAGTAACCCTTACTTCTAACCCCAACGCTATGCCTAATAAAAACCCTAACCCTTCACCCTAACCCTTCACCCTGACCCCTAAGCCTTACCCTAACCCTTAACCCTAATCCTAATCCTAACCATTAAACCTAACCTTAGCTCCTAAAGCTAACCCTAAACCTTACCCTCACGACTAGACCTAACCCTGACACTAACCTAACACCTTACCGTAACCAGAACCCCTAAAGCTAACCCTGAACCCTATCCCTAACCCTAGCAGTAAACTTTAACCCTAAACCTAAGCCCAACCCGTAACCCTAATCCTATCCTTTTACCCTAAAACTAACCCCTAAACCTAACGCCTCTACCTCACCCTAACTCTAAACCCAATCCTAATTCTAACCATACCCCTTCATAAAACACTAACTCCTAACCGCTAACCCTAACACTAACCAAAAACCCTAATCACTAATCCCTAACCCTAACGCTTAACCTTTACCCTAACCGTTAACCCTCACCCTAAATCTTAACCCTGACCCTAACCTAAACCTTTAACTCTAAGCCTAACCCTTAACCCTACAGTAAGGAAGACCCTTAATGCTAATGGGATCCCTTATCCCTAACCCTAACACTACAGCTAAAAATAACCCTAACCTTGGATCCTTAAACCTAACCCCTAACACTTACATTAACCCCAAACCCTAACCCTAATCCTAAGCATTACACCTAACCCTATCTCTTAACCCGAACGCTAGCCCTTACCCTAACGCCTAGATCTAACCCTAAATCTAACCTACCGCCTAATCCTAACCTTAAGCCCTAATGCTAACACTAACCCTGAACCCTATACCTACCCGTAACCCTTAACACTAACCCTATCCGTGAACCTAAACCCTGACCCTAACCATTACCCGCACCCAAGCATTTAACCCTGACCGTTACCCTAATCCTTAATGCTAGCCTTAACACTAAACCCTAACCCTAAGCCCAATACCTATCCCTAATCCTATCCCTTAACCCCAACCCTAACCCTAATGCTACCCCCTAAACGTAACCCTAAACTTGTCCAGTAAACCTGACCCTAACCTCTAACACAAACCATAGCACATATCTATAACCCTAAAACTAACCCTAACCCTAACCCTAAACCCTAACTCTTAACCTTAACCCTAAGCGTTAACTCTCACGCTAACCTTTAATCCTAACCCTAATCCTAATCTTCAACCCTAAACCTAACACTTAACCCTAACCCTGTACCAAACCCTAACCCCTCATCTTCACCCTAACCGTAAACCTCAACCCTAAACCAAAGTGTAACCGTTAAACCTAAGAGTAACCTTTAACCCTAACCCTATTCCCTAACCCTAAGACCTCACCCTAACACTAAACTTCATCCTTAACCCTAACCAGAATCCTAACCCTAAATCTAATTCTCAGACTTCTTGTTTTCTTATTGTTTACAAAGCCTGCAATCCTCCCATGCCATGCGTGAAAGGAGTCTCTACCACTGTGTCCTGCATGAAACCCACGGGCCCATACCCAGAGTATGATAGGGTGGGTTCCCGGGTACAATCCCAGCCCCCTAAACTCCCCCCACCCGCCTAATGCAGACAGGGCCCGTGCGCTAAGCATAAACAATACCTTTAACAGATAACCCTAACCCTGAACATCACACCCAACCCTGTTCCTATTTCTCCCCTTAACACGTAAACCTCACCGTGTGCCTAACTTTAACCTCTTATCCTAACGTTAATGCATAACCCATTTCCTGAGAACAACCCCTATCCCATAATTCTAACCCTATCTCCTAGTCATCACTGTGACACTTAATCCCTAACCCTAATTCTAAACCGCTAACCCTAACCGTAACCCTACCTAGAACCCTAACACTGACAGTAACCCTTACTTCTAACCCCAACGCTATGCCTAACAAAAACCCTAACCCTTCACCCTAACCCCTAAGCCTTACCCTAACCCTTAACCCTAATCCTAATCCTAACCATTAAACCTAACCCTAGCTCTTAAAGCTAACCCTAAACCTTACCCTCACGACTAGACCTAACCCTGACACTAACCTAACACCTAACCCTAACCAGAACCCCTAAAGCTAACGCTGAACCCTATCCCTAACCCTAGCAGTAAACTTTAACCCTAAACCTAAGCCCAACCCGTAACCCTAATCCTATCCTTTTACCCTAAAACTAACCCCTAAACCTAACCCCTGTACCTCACCCTAAGTCTAACCCCAATCCTAATTCTTACCATACCCCTTAATAAAACACTAACTCCAAACCGCTAACCCTAACACTAACCAAAAACCCTAATCACTAATCCCTAACCCTAACGCTTAACCTTTACCCTAATCGTTAACCCTCACCCTAAATCTTAACTCTGACCCTAACCTTAACCTAATCCTTAATGACATCCCTAACACTAAGCCCTAACACTAAGCCCAACACTTAACCCTAATCCTATCCCTTAACCCTAACCCTGAAACTAATGCTAAACCCTAAACGTAACCCTAACCTTGACCAGTAAACCTAACCCTAACCTCTAACACAAACCATAGCACATAACTCTAACTCTAAAACTAACCCTAACCCTAACCCTGAACCCTAACGCTTAACCTTAACCCTAAGCGTTAACTCTCACGCTAAACTTTAATCCTAACCCTAATCCTAATCTTCAACCCTAAACCTAACACTTAACCCTAACCCTGTACCAAACCCTAACCCCTCATCTTAACCCTAACCGTAAACCTCAACCCTAAACCAAAGTGTAACCGTTAAACCTAAGAGTAACCGTTAACCCTAACCCTAATCCCTAACCCTAAGCCCTCACCCTAACACTAAACTTCATCCTTAACCCTAATCATTATCCTAACCCTAAATCTAATTCTCAGACTTCTCGCTTTCTTAGAGTTTAGAAAGCCTGCAATCCTCCCATGCCATGCGTGAAAGGAGGCTCTACCCCTGTGTCCTGCATGAAACCCACGGGCCCATACCCAGAGTATGATAGAGTGGGTTCCCGGGTACAATCCCAGCCCCCTAAACTCCCCCCGCCCGCCTAATGCAGACAGGGCCCGTGCGCTAAGCATAAACAATACCTTTAACAGATAACCCTAACCCTGAACATAACACCCAACCCTGTTCCTATTTCTCCCCTTAACACGTAAACCTCACCGTGTGCCTAACTTTAACCTCTTATCCTAACGTTAATGCATAACCCATTTGCTGAGAACAACCCCTATCCCATAATTCTAACCCTATCTCCTAGTCATCACTGTGACACCTAATCCCTAACCCTAATTCTAAACAGCTAACCCTAACCGTAACCCTACCTACAACCCTAACACTGACAGTAACCCTTACTTCTAACCCCAACGCTATGCCTAACAAAAACCCTAACCCTTGACCCTAACCCTTCACCCTAACCCCTAAGCCTTACCCTAACCCTTAACCCTAATCCTAATCCTAACCATTAAACCTAACCCTAGCTCTTAAAGCTAACCCTAAACCTTACCCTCACGACTAGACCTAACCCTGACACTAACCTAACACCTAACCCTAACCAGAACCCCTAAAGCTAACCCTGAACCCTATCCCTAACCCTAGCAGTAAACTTTAACCCTAAACCTAAGCCCAACCCGTAACCCTAATCCTATCCTTTTACCCTAAAACTAACCCCTAAACCTAACCCCTATACCTCACCCTAACTCTAACCCCAATCCTAATTCTAACCATACCCCTTCATAAAACACTAACTCCTCACCGCTAACCCTAACACTAACCAAAAACCCTAATCACTAATCCCTAACCCTAACGCTTAACCTTTACCCTAACCGTTAACCCTCACCCTAAATCTTAACACTGACCCTAACCTTAACCTTTAACTCTAAGCCTAACCCTTAACCCTACAGTAAGGAAGACCCTTAATGCTAATGGGATCCCTTATCCCTAACCCTAACACTACAGCTAAAAATAACCCTAACCTTGGATCCTTAAACCTAACCCCTAACACTTACTTTAACCCCAAACCCTAACCCTAATTCTAAGCATTAAACCTAACCCTATCTGTTAACCCTAACGGTATCCCTTACCCTAACGCCTAGATCTAACCGTAAATCTATCCTACCGCCTAATCTTAACCTTAAGCCCTAATTCTAACTCTAACCCTGAACCCTCAACCTACCCGTAACCCTTAACACTAACCCTTTCCGTGAACCTTAACCCTGACCCTAACCATTACCCGCACCCAAGCATTTAATCCTGACCCTAACCCTAATCCTTATTGCTAACCCTAACACTAAACCCTAACCCTAAGCCCAACACTGATCCCTTATCCTATCACTTAACCCTAACACTAACCCTAATGCTACCCCCTAAACGTAACCCTAACAGTGACCAGTAAACCTAACCCTTACCTCTAACACAAACCATAGCACATAACTCTAACCCTAAAACTAACCCTAACCCTAACCCTAACCCTAAACCCTAACCTTTAACCTTAACCCTAAGCGTTAACTCTCACGCTAACCTTTAATCCTAACCCTAATCCTAATCTTCAACCCTAAACCTAACACTTAACCCTAACCCTGTACCAAAACCTAACCCCTCATCTTAACCCTAACCGTAAACCTCAACCCTAAACCAAAGTGTAACCGTTAAACCTAAGAGTAACCTTTAACCCTAACCCTAATCCCTAACCCTAAGCCCTCACCCTAACACTAAACTTCATCCTTAACCCTAACCAGAATCCTAACCCTAAATCTAATTCTCAGACTTCTTGCTTTCTTAGAGTTTAGAAAGCCTGCAATCCTCCCATGCCATGCGTGAAAGGAGGCTCTACCCCTGTGTCCTGCATGAAACCCACGGGCCCATACCCAGAGTATGATAGAGTGGGTTCCCGGGTACAATCCCAGCCGCCTAAACTCCCCCCGCCCGCCTAATGCAGACAGGGCCCGTGCTCTAAGCATAAACAATACCTTTAACAGATAACCCTAACCCTGAACATCACACCCAACCCTGTTCCTATTTCTCCCCTTAACACGTAAACCTCACCGTGCGTCTAACTTTAACCTCTTATCCTAACGTTAATGCATAACCCATTTCCTGAGAACAACCCCTATCCCATAATTCTAACCCTATCTCCTAGTCATCACTGTGACACCTAATCCCTAACCCTAATTCTAAACCGCTAACCCTAACCATAACCCTACCTACAACCCTAACACTGACAGTAACCCTTACTTCTAACCCCAACGCTATGCCTAACAAAAACGCTAACCCTTGACACTAACCCTTCACCCTAACCCCTAAGCCTTACCCTAACCCTTAACCCTAATCCTAATCCTAACCATTAAACCTAACCCTAGCTCTTAAAGCTAACCCTAAACCTTACCCTCACGACTAGACCTAACCCTGACACGAACCTAACACCTAACCCTAACGAGAACCCCTAAAGCTAACCCTGAACCCTATCCCTAACCCTAGCAGTAAACTTTAACCCTAAAGCTAAGTCCAACCCGTAACCCTAATCCTATCCTTTTACCCTAAAACTAACCCCTAAACCTAACCCCTATACCTCACCCTAATTCTAACCCCAATCCTAATTCTAACCATACCCCTTCATAAAACACTAACTCCTAACCGCTAACCCTAACACTAACCAAAAACCCTAATCACTAATCCCTAACCCTAACGCTTAACTTTTACCCTAACCGTTAACCCTCACCCTAAATCTTAACACTGACCCTAACCTTAACCTTTAACTCTAAGCCTAACCCTTAACCCTACAGTAAGGAAGACCCTTAATGCTAATGGGATCCCTTATCCCTAACCCTAACACTACAGCTAAAAATAACCCTAACCTTGGATCCTTAAACCTAACCCCTAAAACTTATTTTAACCCCAAACCCTAACCCTAATCCTAAGCATTAAACCTAACCCTATCTCTTAACCCTAACGCTAGGCCTTACCCTAACTCCTAGATCTAACCCTAAATCGAACCTACCGCCTAATCCTCACCTTAAGCCCTAATGCTAACACTAACCCTGAACCCTAAACCTACCCGTAACCCTTAACACTAACCCTATCCGTGAACCTTAAGCCTGACCCTAACCAAAACCCGCACCCAAGCATTTAACCCTGACCCTAACCCTAATCCTTAATGCTATCCCTAACACTAAACCCTAACCCTAAGCCAAACACTTAACCCTAATCCTATCCCTTAACTCTAACCCTAATCCTGACCCTAATGCTAACCCCTAAACGTAACCCTAACCGTGACCAGTAAACCTAACCCTAACCTCTAACACAAACCATAGCACATATCTCTAACCCTAAAACTAACCCTAACCCTAACCCTAAACCCTAACTCTTAACCTTAACCCTAAGCGTTAACTCTCACGCTAACCTTTAATCCTAACCCTAATCCTAATCTTCAACCCTAAACCTAACACTTTACCCTAACCCTGTACAAAACCCTAACCCCTCATCTTGACCCTAACCGTAAACCTCAACCCTAAACCAAAGTGTAACCGTTAAACCTAAGAGTAGCCTTTAACCCTAATCCTATTCCCTAACCCTAAGACCTCACCCTAACATTAAACTTCATCCTTAACCCTAACCAGAATCCTTACCCTAAATCTAATTCTCAGACTTCTTGTTTTCTTATTGTTTACAAAGCCTGCAATCCTCCCATGCCATGCGTGAAAGGAGGCTCTACCACTGTGTCCTGCATGAAACACACGGGCCCATACCCAGAGTATGATAGAGTGGGTTCCCGGGTACAATCCCAGCCCCCTAAACTCCCCCCACCCGCCTAATGCAGACAGGGCCCATGCGCTAAGCATAAACAATACCTTTAACAGATAACCCTAACCCTGAACATCATACCCAACCCTGTTCCTATTTCTCCCCTTAACACGGAAACCTCACCGTGCGCCTAACTTTAACATCTTATTCTAACGTTAATGCATAACCCATTTCCTGAGAACAACCCCTATCCCATAATTCTAACCCTATCTCCTAGTCATCACTGTGACACCTAATCCCTAACCCTAATTCTAAACCGCTAACCCTAACCGTAACCCTACCTACAACCCTAACACTGACAGTAACCCTTACTTCTAACCCCAACGCTATGCCTAACAAAAACCCTAACCCTTCACCCTAACCCCTAAGCCTTACCCTAACCCTTAACCCTAATCCTAATCCTAACCATTAAACCTAACCCTAGCTCTTAAAGCTAACCCTAAACCTTACCCTCACGACTAGACCTAACCCTGACACTAACCTAACACCTAACCCTAACCAGAACCCCTAAAGCTAACCCTGAACCCTATCCCTAACCCTAGCAGTAAACTTTAACCCTAAACCTAAGCCCAACCCGTAACCCTAATCCTATCCTTTTACCCTAAAACTAACCCCTAAACCTAACCCCTATACCTCACCCTAACTCTAACCCCAATCCTAATTCTAACCATACCCCTTCATAAAACACTAACTCCTAACCGACAACCCTAACACTAACCAAAAACCCTAATCACTAATCCCTAACCCTAACGCTTAACTTTTACCCTAACCGTTAACCCTCACCCTAAATCTTAACACTGACCCTAACCTTAACCTTTAACTCTAAGCCTAACCCTTAACCCTACAGTAAGGAAGACCCTTAATGCTAATGGGATCCCTTATCCCTAACCCTAACACTACAGCTAAAAATAACCCTAACCTTGGATCCTTAAACCTAACCCCTAACACTTACTTTAACCCCAAACCCTAACCCTAATCCTAAGCATTAATCCTAACCCTATCTCTTAACCCTAACGCTAGCCCTTACCCTAACGCCTAGATCTAACCCTAAATCTAACCTACCGCCTAATCCTAACCTTAAGCCCTAATGCTAACACTAACCCTGAACCCTAAACCTACCCGTAACCCTTAACACTAACCCTATCCGTGAACCTAAACCCTGACCCTAACATTACCCGCACCCAAGCATTTAACCCTGACCCTAACCCTAATCCTTAATGCAAATCGTAACACTAAACCCTAACCCTAAGCCCAACACTTAACTCTAATCCTATCCCTTAACCCTAACCCTAACCCTAACCCTAATGCTAACCCCTAAACGTAACCCTAACCGTGACCAGTAAACCTAACCCTAACCTCTAACACAAGCCATAGCACATAACTCTAACCCTAAAACTAACCCTAACCCTAACCCTAAACCCTAACGCTTAACCTTACCCCTAAGCGTTAACTCTCACGCTAACCTTTAATCCTAACCCTAATCCTAATCTTCAACCCTAAACCTAACACTTAACCCTAACCCTGTACCAAACCCTAACCCCTCATCTTAACCCTAACCGTAAACCTCAACCCTAAACCAAAGTGTAACCGTTAAACCTAAGAGTAACCTTTAACCCTAACCCTAATCCCTAACCCTAAGCCCTCACCCTAACACTAAACTTCATCCTTAACCCTAACCAGAATCCTAACCCTAAATCTAATTCTCAGACTTCTCGCTTTCTTACAGTTTAGAAAGCCTGCCATCCTCCCATGCCATGCGTGAAAGGAGGCTCTACCACTGTGTCCTGCATGAAACCCACGGGCCCATACCCAGAGTATGATAGAGTGGGTTCCCGGGTACAATCCCAGCCCCCTAAATCCCCCCCCCCCGCCTAATGCAGACAGGGCCCGTGTGCTAAGCATAAACAATACCTTTAACAGATAACCCTAACCCTGAACATAACACCCAACCCTGTTCCTATTTCTCCCCTTAACACGTAAACCTCACCGTGTGCCTAACTTTAACCTCTTATCCTAACGTTAATGCATAACCCATTTGCTGAGAACAACCCCTATCCCATAATTCTAACCCTATCTCCTAGTCATCACTGTGACACCTAATCCCTAACCCTAATTCTAAACAGCTAACCCTAACCGTAACCCTACCTACAACCCTAACACTGACAGTAACCCTTACTTCTAACCCCAACGCTATGCCTAACAAAAACCCTAACCCTTGACCCTAACCCTTCACCCTAACCCCTAAGCCTTACCCTAACCCTTAACCCTAATCCTAATCCTAACCATTAAACCTAACCCTAGCTCTTAAAGCTAACCCTAAACCTTACCCTCACGACTAGACCTAACCCTGACACTAACCTAACACCTAACCCTAACCAGAACCCCTAAAGCTAACCCTGAACCCTATCCCTAACCCTAGCAGTAAACTTTAACCCTAAACCTAAGCCCAACCCGTAACCCTAATCCTATCCTTTTACCCTAAAACTAACCCCTAAACCTAACCCCTATACCTCACCCTAACTCTAACCCCAATCCTAATTCTAACCATACCCCTTCATAAAACACTAACTCCTCACCGCTAACCCTAACACTAACCAAAAACCCTAATCACTAATCCCTAACCCTAACGCTTAACCTTTACCCTAACCGTTAACCCTCACCCTAAATCTTAACACTGACCCTAACCTTAACCTTTAACTCTAAGCCTAACCCTTAACCCTACAGTAAGGAAGACCCTTAATGCTAATGGGATCCCTTATCCCTAACCCTAACACTACAGCTAAAAATAACCCTAACCTTGGATCCTTAAACCTAACCCCTAACACTTACTTTAACCCCAAACCCTAACCCTAATTCTAAGCATTAAACCTAACCCTATCTGTTAACCCTAACGGTATCCCTTACCCTAACGCCTAGATCTAACCGTAAATCTATCCTACCGCCTAATCTTAACCTTAAGCCCTAATTCTAACTCTAACCCTGAACCCTCAACCTACCCGTAACCCTTAACACTAACCCTTTCCGTGAACCTTAACCCTGACCCTAACCATTACCCGCACCCAAGCATTTAATCCTGACCCTAACCCTAATCCTTATTGCTAACCCTAACACTAAACCCTAACCCTAAGCCCAACACTGATCCCTTATCCTATCACTTAACCCTAACACTAACCCTAATGCTACCCCCTAAACGTAACCCTAACAGTGACCAGTAAACCTAACCCTTACCTCTAACACAAACCATAGCACATAACTCTAACCCTAAAACTAACCCTAACCCTAACCCTAACCCTAAACCCTAACCTTTAACCTTAACCCTAAGCGTTAACTCTCACGCTAACCTTTAATCCTAACCCTAATCCTAATCTTCAACCCTAAACCTAACACTTAACCCTAACCCTGTACCAAAACCTAACCCCTCATCTTAACCCTAACCGTAAACCTCAACCCTAAACCAAAGTGTAACCGTTAAACCTAAGAGTAACCTTTAACCCTAACCCTAATCCCTAACCCTAAGCCCTCACCCTAACACTAAACTTCATCCTTAACCCTAACCAGAATCCTAACCCTAAATCTAATTCTCAGACTTCTTGCTTTCTTAGAGTTTAGAAAGCCTGCAATCCTCCCATGCCATGCGTGAAAGGAGGCTCTACCCCTGTGTCCTGCATGAAACCCACGGGCCCATACCCAGAGTATGATAGAGTGGGTTCCCGGGTACAATCCCAGCCGCCTAAACTCCCCCCGCCCGCCTAATGCAGACAGGGCCCGTGCTCTAAGCATAAACAATACCTTTAACAGATAACCCTAACCCTGAACATCACACCCAACCCTGTTCCTATTTCTCCCCTTAACACGTAAACCTCACCGTGCGTCTAACTTTAACCTCTTATCCTAACGTTAATGCATAACCCATTTCCTGAGAACAACCCCTATCCCATAATTCTAACCCTATCTCCTAGTCATCACTGTGACACCTAATCCCTAACCCTAATTCTAAACCGCTAACCCTAACCATAACCCTACCTACAACCCTAACACTGACAGTAACCCTTACTTCTAACCCCAACGCTATGCCTAACAAAAACGCTAACCCTTGACACTAACCCTTCACCCTAACCCCTAAGCCTTACCCTAACCCTTAACCCTAATCCTAATCCTAACCATTAAACCTAACCCTAGCTCTTAAAGCTAACCCTAAACCTTACCCTCACGACTAGACCTAACCCTGACACGAACCTAACACCTAACCCTAACGAGAACCCCTAAAGCTAACCCTGAACCCTATCCCTAACCCTAGCAGTAAACTTTAACCCTAAAGCTAAGTCCAACCCGTAACCCTAATCCTATCCTTTTACCCTAAAACTAACCCCTAAACCTAACCCCTATACCTCACCCTAATTCTAACCCCAATCCTAATTCTAACCATACCCCTTCATAAAACACTAACTCCTAACCGCTAACCCTAACACTAACCAAAAACCCTAATCACTAATCCCTAACCCTAACGCTTAACTTTTACCCTAACCGTTAACCCTCACCCTAAATCTTAACACTGACCCTAACCTTAACCTTTAACTCTAAGCCTAACCCTTAACCCTACAGTAAGGAAGACCCTTAATGCTAATGGGATCCCTTATCCCTAACCCTAACACTACAGCTAAAAATAACCCTAACCTTGGATCCTTAAACCTAACCCCTAAAACTTATTTTAACCCCAAACCCTAACCCTAATCCTAAGCATTAAACCTAACCCTATCTCTTAACCCTAACGCTAGGCCTTACCCTAACTCCTAGATCTAACCCTAAATCGAACCTACCGCCTAATCCTCACCTTAAGCCCTAATGCTAACACTAACCCTGAACCCTAAACCTACCCGTAACCCTTAACACTAACCCTATCCGTGAACCTTAAGCCTGACCCTAACCAAAACCCGCACCCAAGCATTTAACCCTGACCCTAACCCTAATCCTTAATGCTATCCCTAACACTAAACCCTAACCCTAAGCCAAACACTTAACCCTAATCCTATCCCTTAACTCTAACCCTAATCCTGACCCTAATGCTAACCCCTAAACGTAACCCTAACCGTGACCAGTAAACCTAACCCTAACCTCTAACACAAACCATAGCACATATCTCTAACCCTAAAACTAACCCTAACCCTAACCCTAAACCCTAACTCTTAACCTTAACCCTAAGCGTTAACTCTCACGCTAACCTTTAATCCTAACCCTAATCCTAATCTTCAACCCTAAACCTAACACTTTACCCTAACCCTGTACAAAACCCTAACCCCTCATCTTGACCCTAACCGTAAACCTCAACCCTAAACCAAAGTGTAACCGTTAAACCTAAGAGTAGCCTTTAACCCTAATCCTATTCCCTAACCCTAAGACCTCACCCTAACATTAAACTTCATCCTTAACCCTAACCAGAATCCTTACCCTAAATCTAATTCTCAGACTTCTTGTTTTCTTATTGTTTACAAAGCCTGCAATCCTCCCATGCCATGCGTGAAAGGAGGCTCTACCACTGTGTCCTGCATGAAACACACGGGCCCATACCCAGAGTATGATAGAGTGGGTTCCCGGGTACAATCCCAGCCCCCTAAACTCCCCCCACCCGCCTAATGCAGACAGGGCCCATGCGCTAAGCATAAACAATACCTTTAACAGATAACCCTAACCCTGAACATCATACCCAACCCTGTTCCTATTTCTCCCCTTAACACGGAAACCTCACCGTGCGCCTAACTTTAACATCTTATTCTAACGTTAATGCATAACCCATTTCCTGAGAACAACCCCTATCCCATAATTCTAACCCTATCTCCTAGTCATCACTGTGACACCTAATCCCTAACCCTAATTCTAAACCGCTAACCCTAACCGTAACCCTACCTACAACCCTAACACTGACAGTAACCCTTACTTCTAACCCCAACGCTATGCCTAACAAAAACCCTAACCCTTCACCCTAACCCCTAAGCCTTACCCTAACCCTTAACCCTAATCCTAATCCTAACCATTAAACCTAACCCTAGCTCTTAAAGCTAACCCTAAACCTTACCCTCACGACTAGACCTAACCCTGACACTAACCTAACACCTAACCCTAACCAGAACCCCTAAAGCTAACCCTGAACCCTATCCCTAACCCTAGCAGTAAACTTTAACCCTAAACCTAAGCCCAACCCGTAACCCTAATCCTATCCTTTTACCCTAAAACTAACCCCTAAACCTAACCCCTATACCTCACCCTAACTCTAACCCCAATCCTAATTCTAACCATACCCCTTCATAAAACACTAACTCCTAACCGACAACCCTAACACTAACCAAAAACCCTAATCACTAATCCCTAACCCTAACGCTTAACTTTTACCCTAACCGTTAACCCTCACCCTAAATCTTAACACTGACCCTAACCTTAACCTTTAACTCTAAGCCTAACCCTTAACCCTACAGTAAGGAAGACCCTTAATGCTAATGGGATCCCTTATCCCTAACCCTAACACTACAGCTAAAAATAACCCTAACCTTGGATCCTTAAACCTAACCCCTAACACTTACTTTAACCCCAAACCCTAACCCTAATCCTAAGCATTAATCCTAACCCTATCTCTTAACCCTAACGCTAGCCCTTACCCTAACGCCTAGATCTAACCCTAAATCTAACCTACCGCCTAATCCTAACCTTAAGCCCTAATGCTAACACTAACCCTGAACCCTAAACCTACCCGTAACCCTTAACACTAACCCTATCCGTGAACCTAAACCCTGACCCTAACATTACCCGCACCCAAGCATTTAACCCTGACCCTAACCCTAATCCTTAATGCAAATCGTAACACTAAACCCTAACCCTAAGCCCAACACTTAACTCTAATCCTATCCCTTAACCCTAACCCTAACCCTAACCCTAATGCTAACCCCTAAACGTAACCCTAACCGTGACCAGTAAACCTAACCCTAACCTCTAACACAAGCCATAGCACATAACTCTAACCCTAAAACTAACCCTAACCCTAACCCTAAACCCTAACGCTTAACCTTACCCCTAAGCGTTAACTCTCACGCTAACCTTTAATCCTAACCCTAATCCTAATCTTCAACCCTAAACCTAACACTTAACCCTAACCCTGTACCAAACCCTAACCCCTCATCTTAACCCTAACCGTAAACCTCAACCCTAAACCAAAGTGTAACCGTTAAACCTAAGAGTAACCTTTAACCCTAACCCTAATCCCTAACCCTAAGCCCTCACCCTAACACTAAACTTCATCCTTAACCCTAACCAGAATCCTAACCCTAAATCTAATTCTCAGACTTCTCGCTTTCTTACAGTTTAGAAAGCCTGCCATCCTCCCATGCCATGCGTGAAAGGAGGCTCTACCACTGTGTCCTGCATGAAACCCACGGGCCCATACCCAGAGTATGATAGAGTGGGTTCCCGGGTACAATCCCAGCCCCCTAAATCCCCCCCCCCCGCCTAATGCAGACAGGGCCCGTGTGCTAAGCATAAACAATACCTTTAACAGATAACCCTAACCCTGAACATAACACCCAACCCTGTTCCTATTTCTTCCCTTAACACGTAAACCTCACCGTGTGCCTAACTTTAACCTCTTATCCTAACGTTAATGCATAACCCATTTCCTGAGAACAACCCCTATCCCATAATTCTAACCCTATCTCCTAGTCATCACTGTGACACCTAATCCCTAACCCTAATTCTAAACCGCTAACCCTAACCGTAACCCTACCTACAACCCTAACACTGACAGTAACCCTTACTTCTAACCCCAACGCTATGCCTAACAAAAACCCTAACCCTTGACCCTAACCCTTCACCCTAACCCCTAAGCCTCACCCTAACCCTTAACCCTAATCCTAATCCTAACCATTAAACCTAACCCTAGCTCTTAAAGCTAACCCTAAACCTTACCCTCACGACGAGACCTAACCCTGACACTAACCTAACACTTAACCCTAACCAGAACCCCTAAAGCTAACCCTGAACCCTATCCCTAACCCTAGCAGTAAACTTTAACCCTAAACCTAAGCCCAACCCGTAACCCTAATCCTATCCTTTTACCCTAAAACTAACCCCTAAACCTAACCCCTATACCTCACCCTAAGTCTAACCCCAATCCTAAATCTAACCATACCCCTTCATAAAACACTAACTCCTTACCGCTAACCCTAACACTAACCAAAAACCCTAATCACTAATCCCTAACCCTAACGCTTAACCTTTACCCTAACCGTTAACCCTCACCCTAAATCTTAACACTGACCCTAACCTTAACCTTTAACTCTAAGCCTAACCCTTAACCCTACAGTAAGGAAGACCCTTAATGCTAATGGGATCCCTTATCCCTAACCCTAACACTACAGCTAAAAATAACCCTAACCTTTGATCCTTAAAACGAACCCCTAACATTTACTTTAACCCCAAACCCTAACCCTAATCCTAACCATTAAACCTAACCCTATCTCTTAACCCTAAGGCTAGCCCTTACCCTAACGCCTAGATCTAACCCTAAATCTAACCTACCGCCTAATCCTAATATTAAGCACTAATGCTAATCTAACCCTGAACCCTAAACCTACCCGTAACCCTTAACACTAACCCTATCCGTGAACCTTAACCCTGACCCTAACCATTACCCGCACTCAAGCATTTAACCCTGACCCTAACCCTAATCCTTAATGCTAACCCTAACACTAAACCCTAACCCTAAGCCGAACACTTAACCCTAATCCTATCCCTTAACCCTAACCCTAACCGTAATGCTACCCCCTAAACGTAACCCTAACCGTGACCAGTAAACCTAACCCTAACCTGTAACACAAACCATAGCACATAACTCTAACCCTAAAACTAACCCTAAACCTAACCCTAACCCCTAACTCATAACCTTAACGCTAAGCGTTAATTCTCACGCTAACCTTTAATCCTAACCCTAATCCGAATCTTCAACCCTAAACCTAACACTTAACCCTAAACCTGTACCAAACCCTAACCCCTCATCTTAACCCTAACCGTAAACCTCAACCCTAAACCAAAGTGTAACCGTTAAACCTAAGAGTAACCTTTAACCCTAACCCTAATCCCTAACCCTAAGCCCTCACCCTAACACTAAACTTCATCCTTAACCCTAACCAGAATCCTAACCCTAAATCTAATTCTCAGACTTCTTGCTTTCTTAGAGTTTAGAAAGCCTGCAATCCTCCCATGCCATGCGTGAAAGGAGGCTCTACCACTGTGTCCTGCTTCAAACCCACGGGCCCATACCCAGAGTATGATAGAGTGGGTTCCCGGGTACAATCCCAGCCCCCTAAACTCTCCCCGCCCGCCTAATGCAGACAGGGCCCGTGCGCTAAGCATAAACAATACCTTTAACAGATAACCCTAACCCTGAACATAACACCCAACCCTGTTCCTATTTCTCCCCTTAACACGTAAACCTCACCGTGCGCCTAACTTTAACCTCTTATCCTAACGTCAATGCATAACCCATTTCCTGAGAACAACCCCTATCCCATAATTCTAACCCTATCTCCTAGTCATCACTGTGACACCTAATCCCTAACCCTAATTCTAAACCGCTAACCCTAACCGTAACCCTACCTACAACCCTAACACTGACAGTAACCTTTACTTCTAAACCCAACGCTATGCCTAACAAAAACCCTAACCCTTGACCCTAACCCTTCACCCCAACCCCTAAGCCTTACCCTAACCCTTAACCCTAATCCTAATCCTAACCATGAAACCTAACCCTAGCTCTTAAAGCTAACCCTAAACCTTACCCTCACGACTAGACCTAACCCTGACACTAACCTAACACCTAACCCTAACCAGAACCCCTAAAGCTAACCCTGAACCCTATCCCTAACCCCAGCAGTAAACTTTAACCCTAAACCTAAGCACAACCCGTAACCCTAATCCTATCCTTTTACCCTAAAACTAACCCCTAAACCTAACCCCTATACCTCACCCTAACTCTAACCCCAATCCTAAATCTAACCATACCCCTTCATAAAACACTAACTCCTAACTGCTAACCCTAACACTAACCAAAAACCCTAATCACTAATCCCCAACCCTAACGCTTAACCTTTACCCTGACCGTTAACCCTCACCCTAAATCTTAACCCTGACCCTAACATTAACCTTTAACTCTAAGCCTAACCCTTAACCCTACAGTAAGGAAGACCCTTAATGCTAATGGGATCCCTTATCCCTAACCCTAACACTACAGCTAAAAATAACCCTAACCTTGGATCCTTAAACCTAACCCCTAACACTTACTTTAACCCCAAACCCTAACCCTAATCCTAAGCATTAAACCTAACCCTATCTCTTAACCCTAACGCTAGCCCTTACCCTAACGCCTAGATCTAACCCTAAATCTAACCTACCGCCTAATCCTAACCTTAAGCCCTAATGCTAACACTAACCCTGAACCCTAAACCTACCCGTAACCCTTAACACTAACCCTATCCGTGAACCTTAACCCTGACCCTAACCATTACCCGCACTCAAGCATTTAACCCTGACCCTAACCCTAATCCTTAATGCTAACCCTAACACTAAACCCTAACCCTAGCCGAACACTTAACCCTAATCCTATCCCTTAACCCTAACCTTAACCCTAATGCTACCCCCTAAACGTAACCCTAACCGTGACCGGTAAACCTAACCCTAACCTCTAACACAAACCATAGCACATAACTCTAACCCTAAAACTAACCCTAACCCTAACACTAACCCTAAACCCTAACTCTTAACCTTAACCCTCAGAGTTCACTCTCACGCTAACCTTTAATCCTAACCCTAATCCTAATCTTCAACCCTAAACCTAACACTTAATCGTAACCCTGTACCAAACCCTAACCCCTCATCTTAACCCTAACCGTAAACCTCAACCCTAAACCAAAGTGTAAACGTTAAACCTAAGAGTAACCTTTAACCCTAACCCTAATCCCTAACCCTAAGCCCTCACCATAACACTAAACTTCATCCTTAACCCTAACCAGAATCCTAACCCTAAATCTAATTCTCAGACTTCTTGCTTTCTTAGAGTTTAGAAAGCCTGCAATCCTCCCATGCCATGCGTGAAAGGAGGCTCTACCCCTGTGTCCTGCTTCCAACCCACGGGCCCATACCCAGAGTATGATAGAGTGGGTTCCCGGGTACAATCCCAGCCCCCTAAACTCTCCCCGCCCGCCTAATGCAGACAGGGCCCATGCGCTAAGCATAAACAATACCTTTAACAGATAACCCTAACCCTGAACATAACACCCAACCCTGTTCCTATTTCTCCCCTTAACACGTAAACCTCACCGTGCGCCTAACTTTAACCTCTTATCCTAACGTTAATGCATAACCCATTTCCTGAGAACAGCCCCTATCCCATAATTCTAACCCTATCTCCTAGTCATCACTGTGACACCTAATCCCTAACCCTAATTCTAAACCGCTAACCCTAACCGTAACCCTACCTACAACCCTAACACTGACAGTAACCCTTACTTCTAACCCCAACGCTATGCCTAACAAAAACCCTAACCCTTGACCCTAACCCTTCACCCTAACCCCTAAGCCTTACCCTAACCCTTAACCTTAATCCTAATCCTAACCATTAAACCTAACCCTAGCTCTTAAAGCTAACCCTAAACCTTACCCTCACGACTAGACCTAACCCTGACACTAACCTAACACCTAACCCTAACCAGAACCCCTAAAGCTAACCCTGAACCCTATCCCTAAACCTAGCAATAAACTTTAACCCTAAACCTAAGCCCAACCTGTAACCCTAATCCTATCCTTTTACCCTAAAACTAATCCCTAAACCTAACCCTTATACCTCACCCTAACTCTAACCCCAATCCTAATTCTAACCATACTCCTTCATAAAACATTAACTCCTAACCGCCAACCCTAACACTAACCAAAATCCCTAATCCCTAATCCCTAACCCTAACGCTTAACCTTTACCCTGACCGTTAACCCTCACCCTAAATCTTAACCCTGACCCTAACCTTAACCTTTAACTCTAAGCCTAACCCTTAACCCTACAGTAAGGAAGACCCTTAATGCTAATGGGATCCCTTATCCCTAACCCTAACACTACAGCTAAAAATAACCCTAACCTTGGATCCTTAAACCTAACCCCTAACACTTACTTTAACCCCAAACCCTAACCCTAATCCTAAGCATTAAACCTAACCCTATCTCTTAACCCTAACGCTAGCCCTTACCCTAACGCCTAGATCTAACCCTAAATCTAACCTACCGCCTAATCCTAACCTTAAGTCCTAATGCTAACACTAACCCTGAACCCTAAACCTACCTGTAACCCTTAACACTAACCCTATCCGTGAACCTTAACCCTGACCCTAACCATTACCCGCACCCAAGCATTTAACCCTGACCCTAACCCTAATCCTTAATGCTAACCTTAACAATAAACTCTAACCCTAAGCCCAACACTTAACCCTAATCCTATCCCTTAACCCTAACCCTAACCCTAACCCTAATGCTAACCCCTAAACGTAACCCTAACCATGAGCAGTAAACCTAACCCTAACCTCTAACAGAAACCATAGCACATAACTCTAACCCTAAAACTAACCCTAACCCTAAACCTAACCCTAAACCCTAACTCTTAACCTTAACCCTAAGCGTTAACTCTCACGCTAACCTTTAATCCTAACCCTAATCCTAATCTTCAACCCTAAACCTAACACTTAACCCTACCCCTGTACTAAACCCTAACCCCTCATCTTAACCCTAACCGTAAACCTCAACCCTAAACCAAAGTGTAACCGTTAAACCTAAGAGTAACCTTTAACCCTAACCCTAATCCCTAACCCTAAGCCCTCACCCTAACACTAAACTTCATCCTTAACCCTAACCAGAATCCTAACCCTAAATCTAATTCTCAGACTTCTCGCTTTCTTACAGTTTAGAAAGCCTGCCATCCTCCCATGCCATGCGTGAAAGGAGGCTCTACCACTGTGTCCTGCATGAAACCCACGGGCCCATACCCAGAGTATGATAGAGTGGGTTCCCGGGTACAATCCCAGCCCCCTAAATCCCCCCCCCCCGCCTAATGCAGACAGGGCCCGTGTGCTAAGCATAAACAATACCTTTAACAGATAACCCTAACCCTGAACATAACACCCAACCCTGTTCCTATTTCTTCCCTTAACACGTAAACCTCACCGTGTGCCTAACTTTAACCTCTTATCCTAACGTTAATGCATAACCCATTTCCTGAGAACAACCCCTATCCCATAATTCTAACCCTATCTCCTAGTCATCACTGTGACACCTAATCCCTAACCCTAATTCTAAACCGCTAACCCTAACCGTAACCCTACCTACAACCCTAACACTGACAGTAACCCTTACTTCTAACCCCAACGCTATGCCTAACAAAAACCCTAACCCTTGACCCTAACCCTTCACCCTAACCCCTAAGCCTCACCCTAACCCTTAACCCTAATCCTAATCCTAACCATTAAACCTAACCCTAGCTCTTAAAGCTAACCCTAAACCTTACCCTCACGACGAGACCTAACCCTGACACTAACCTAACACTTAACCCTAACCAGAACCCCTAAAGCTAACCCTGAACCCTATCCCTAACCCTAGCAGTAAACTTTAACCCTAAACCTAAGCCCAACCCGTAACCCTAATCCTATCCTTTTACCCTAAAACTAACCCCTAAACCTAACCCCTATACCTCACCCTAAGTCTAACCCCAATCCTAAATCTAACCATACCCCTTCATAAAACACTAACTCCTTACCGCTAACCCTAACACTAACCAAAAACCCTAATCACTAATCCCTAACCCTAACGCTTAACCTTTACCCTAACCGTTAACCCTCACCCTAAATCTTAACACTGACCCTAACCTTAACCTTTAACTCTAAGCCTAACCCTTAACCCTACAGTAAGGAAGACCCTTAATGCTAATGGGATCCCTTATCCCTAACCCTAACACTACAGCTAAAAATAACCCTAACCTTTGATCCTTAAAACGAACCCCTAACATTTACTTTAACCCCAAACCCTAACCCTAATCCTAACCATTAAACCTAACCCTATCTCTTAACCCTAAGGCTAGCCCTTACCCTAACGCCTAGATCTAACCCTAAATCTAACCTACCGCCTAATCCTAATATTAAGCACTAATGCTAATCTAACCCTGAACCCTAAACCTACCCGTAACCCTTAACACTAACCCTATCCGTGAACCTTAACCCTGACCCTAACCATTACCCGCACTCAAGCATTTAACCCTGACCCTAACCCTAATCCTTAATGCTAACCCTAACACTAAACCCTAACCCTAAGCCGAACACTTAACCCTAATCCTATCCCTTAACCCTAACCCTAACCGTAATGCTACCCCCTAAACGTAACCCTAACCGTGACCAGTAAACCTAACCCTAACCTGTAACACAAACCATAGCACATAACTCTAACCCTAAAACTAACCCTAAACCTAACCCTAACCCCTAACTCATAACCTTAACGCTAAGCGTTAATTCTCACGCTAACCTTTAATCCTAACCCTAATCCTAATCTTCAACCCTAAACCTAACACTTAACCCTAAACCTGTACCAAACCCTAACCCCTCATCTTAACCCTAACCGTAAACCTCAACCCTAAACCAAAGTGTAACCGTTAAACCTAAGAGTAACCTTTAACCCTAACCCTAATCCCTAACCCTAAGCCCTCACCCTAACACTAAACTTCATCCTTAACCCTAACCAGAATCCTAACCCTAAATCTAATTCTCAGACTTCTTGCTTTCTTAGAGTTTAGAAAGCCTGCAATCCTCCCATGCCATGCGTGAAAGGAGGCTCTACCACTGTGTCCTGCTTCAAACCCACGGGCCCATACCCAGAGTATGATAGAGTGGGTTCCCGGGTACAATCCCAGCCCCCTAAACTCTCCCCGCCCGCCTAATGCAGACAGGGCCCGTGCGCTAAGCATAAACAATACCTTTAACAGATAACCCTAACCCTGAACATAACACCCAACCCTGTTCCTATTTCTCCCCTTAACACGTAAACCTCACCGTGCGCCTAACTTTAACCTCTTATCCTAACGTTAATGCATAACCCATTTCCTGAGAACAGCCCCTATCCCATAATTCTAACCCTATCTCCTAGTCATCACTGTGACACCTAATCCCTAACCCTAATTCTAAACCGCTAACCCTAACCGTAACCCTACCTACAACCCTAACACTGACAGTAACCCTTACTTCTAACCCCAACGCTATGCCTAACAAAAACCCTAACCCTTGACCCTAACCCTTCACCCTAACCCCTAAGCCTTACCCTAACCCTTAACCTTAATCCTAATCCTAACCATTAAACCTAACCCTAGCTCTTAAAGCTAACCCTAAACCTTACCCTCACGACTAGACCTAACCCTGACACTAACCTAACACCTAACCCTAACCAGAACCCCTAAAGCTAACCCTGAACCCTATCCCTAAACCTAGCAATAAACTTTAACCCTAAACCTAAGCCCAACCTGTAACCCTAATCCTATCCTTTTACCCTAAAACTAATCCCTAAACCTAACCCTTATACCTCACCCTAACTCTAACCCCAATCCTAATTCTAACCATACTCCTTCATAAAACATTAACTCCTAACCGCCAACCCTAACACTAACCAAAATCCCTAATCCCTAATCCCTAACCCTAACGCTTAACCTTTACCCTGACCGTTAACCCTCACCCTAAATCTTAACCCTGACCCTAACTTTAACCTTTAACTCTAAGCCTAACCCTTAACCCTACAGTAAGGAAGACCCTTAATGCTAATGGGATCCCTTATCCCTAACCCTAACACTACAGCTAAAAATAACCCTAACCTTGGATCCTTAAACCTAACCCCTAACACTTACTTTAACCCCAAACCCTAACCCTAATCCTAAGCATTAAACCTAACCCTATCTCTTAACCCTAACGCTAGCCCTTACCCTAACGCCTAGATCTAACCCTAAATCTAACCTACCGCCTAATCCTAACCTTAAGTCCTAATGCTAACACTAACCCTGAACCCTAAACCTACCTGTAACCCTTAACACTAACCCTATCCGTGAACCTTAACCCTGACCCTAACCATTACCCGCACCCAAGCATTTAACCCTGACCCTAACCCTAATCCTTAATGCTAACCTTAACAATAAACTCTAACCCTAAGCCCAACACTTAACCCTAATCCTATCCCTTAACCCTAACCCTAACCCTAACCCTAATGCTAACCCCTAAACGTAACCCTAACCATGAGCAGTAAACCTAACCCTAACCTCTAACAGAAACCATAGCACATAACTCTAACCCTAAAACTAACCCTAACCCTAAACCTAACCCTAAACCCTAACTCTTAACCTTAACCCTAAGCGTTAACTCTCACGCTAACCTTTAATCCTAACCCTAATCCTAATCTTCAACCCTAAACCTAACACTTAACCCTACCCCTGTACTAAACCCTAACCCCTCATCTTAACCCTAACCGTAAACCTCAACCCTAAACCAAAGTGTAACCGTTAAACCTAAGAGTAACCTTTAACCCTAACCCTAATCCCTAACCCTAAGCCCTCACCCTAACACTAAACTTCATCCTTAACCCTAACCAGAATCCTAACTCTAAATCTAATTCTCAGACTTCTTGCTTTCTTAGAGTTTAGAAAGCCTGCAATCCTCCCATGCCATGCGTGAAAGGAGGCTCTACCACTGTGTCCTGCATGAAACCCACGGGCCCATACCCAGAGTATGATAGAGTGGGTTCCCGGGTACAATCCCAGCCCCCTAAACTCCCCCCGCCCGCCTAATGCAGACAGGGCCCGTGCTCTAAGCATAAACAATACATTTAACAGATAACCCTAACCCTGAACATACACCCAACCCTGTTCCTATTTCTCCCCTTAACACGTAAACCTCACCGTGCGCCTAACTTTAACCTCTTATCCTAACGTTAATGCATAAAACATTTCCTGAGAACAACCCCTATCCCATAATTCTAACCCTATCTCCTAGTCATCACTGTGACACCTAATCCCTAACCCTAATTCTAAACCGCTAACCCTAACCGTAACCCTACCTACAACCCTAACACTGACAGTAACCCTTACTTCTAACCCCAACGCTATGCCTCACAAAAACCCTAACCCTTGACCCTAACCCTTCACCCTAACCCCTAAGCCTTACCCTAACCCTTAACCCAATCCTAATCCTAACCATTAAACCTAACCCTAGCTCTTAAAGCTAACCCTAAACTTTACCCTCACGACTAGACCTAACCCTGACACTAACCTAACACCTAACCCTAACCAGAACCCCTAAAGCTAACTCTGAACCCTATCCCTAACCCTAGCAGTAAACTTTAACCATAAACCTAAGCCCAACCCGTAACCCTAATCCTATCCTTTTACCCTAAAACTAACCCCTAAACCTAACCCCTATACCTCACCCTAACTCTTACCCCAATCCTAATTCTAACCATACCCCTTCATAAAACACTAACTCCTAACCGCTAACCCTAACACTAACCAAAAACCCTAATCACTAATCCCTAACCCTAACGCTTAACCTTTACCCTAACGGTTAACCCTCACCCTAAATCTTAACACTGACCCTAACCTTAACCTTTAACTCTAAGCCTAACCCTTAACCCTACAGTAAGGAAGACCCTTAATGCTAATGGGATCCCTTATCCCTAACCCTAACACTACAGCTAAAAATAACCCTAACCTTGGATCCTTAAACCTAACCCCTAACACTTACTTTAACCCCAAACCCTAACCCTAATCTAAGCATTAAACCTAACCCTATCTCTTAACCCTAACGCTAACCCTTACCCTAACGCCTAGATCTAACCCTAAATCTAACCTACCGCCTAATCCTAACCTTAAGCCCTAATGCTATCTCTAACCCTGAACCCTAAACCTACCCGTAACCCTTAACACTAACCCTATTCCTAACCCCCTTACCCTAACTCTGTTAACCCTAACCCTCAACCCTGACCCTAACCTTAAACCTTAATCCTAACCATGCGTGAGATGAGCCTCTGCCTTTGTCCTGCTTGACAGTTCAAGCCCAACACCCAGGGTACGATGAAGTGGGGACACAGCCTTGCTCCACACCCACAGTGCCCCGTACGTTAGACAGGGCCCGTGCCCTAACACACACCGTTAAATGTAAGCCCTAACCCTATCACTAAACCAAACCCTTCGTAAGCCCTGAATCTAACTCCTAACTGTAACCCTAATCCCTGACCCTTACTCTTGCCTCTCACCCTAAACCTAAACCCAACCACTAAACATAATCCTAATCTCTAACCCTAACAGTAATCCTAACCCTAATTCTAACCTAAAACTCTAACCCCTAAATCTAATCCTAGTCCCTAACACCTAACCTTACCCTAAACCAAATTCCAATTCTCAGACTTTTTCAATTCAAAAACTTAAAAAAGCCTAGAATCCACCAATGCCGTGTCTGAGATGAGCGTCCACCCCTATGTCCTGCATGACAGGCAGGCGCCAATGCCCAGGGTACTATGGAGTGGAGTCCTGGGGTCTGTAGGCTTGCTAAACTCCAGTTTGGAAGAATTTCTATAGTCATATATAGGGATGCTTACATTTACTTATAGAAAGCAACTATTGGTGTGTGATTTGTAGGCTTGCCTTACTCCAGTTTGGATGAAGAAGCTGAATCATATATAGGAATATTAGCTTTGAGTTAGAGGAAGCATCTATGGGGGGTGCTTTTTTGGCTTGTTAAACTCTGGTTTGGAAGAAGTTCGAGAGTCTTATATAGGAACGATATCATTCATTCAGAGAAAGCAATTATAGGGAGTTGGTTTGTAGGCTTGCTAAGCTCTAGTTTGGAGGAAGGCGAGAGTCATATATAGAACGCTTACGTTCACATAAAGCGTCTACGGGGGGACGTTTTCTAGGCTTCCTAAACTCTAGCTTGGAAAAAGAGGACAGTTATGTATAGGAACTCTCGGCGGGGGATTTGTAGCATTGCTAAAATCTTAGATTGGAAAAGTTGCGAGAGTCTTACATAGGAATGTTAACATTCACTCAATGAAAGCAACTATAAGGGGTGCTTTCCAGGCTGGCTACACTCTAATTTGGAAAAAGTGCGACAGTCATATATAGGAAGGCTTATATTCACTCAGACAAAGCAATTATGTGTAGGTGTATAGTAGGCATGCTAACTCTAGTTTGGAAAATTTCGAGAGCCATGTATAAGAAAGCTTACAGTAACTTAGAGAAAGCAACGAACAGGGGTGGAGTGTAGACTTGCTAAACTCTAGTTTGGAGGAAGTGCCATAGTCATATATAGGAACGCTTAAATTCGTTCAGAGAAAACAGCTGTCGGGGATTGGTTTGTAGACTTATTCAACTCTAGTTTGGAAGAAGTGCGAGAGACATATATAGGAATGTTTACATTGACTCAAAGAAAGCAACTATGGGGGAGTGTTATTTTGGCATGCCAGATGCTAGTTAGGAAGAAGTACAAGACTCATATATAGGAACGCTTACATTCACACAGCGAGAGCAACTATGGAGTAGTGTCAGGTAGACATGTTAAAGTCTAGCTTGGGAGAAGTTCCAGAGTCCTATATAGGAAAGGTAACAGCCACTTTGAAAAAGCAAGTCTTGGCGGGTGGTTTGTAGGCCTGCAAAACCTTGTTTTAGTTGAAGTGTGAGAATCATATATGAGAACGCTTACATTCACTCAGAGAAAGCAACGATGGGGTTGTTTGTAGGCTTACTAAACTGCAGTTTAGAAGAAGCACGAGAATCACATATAGGAGCACATACATTTTGACGCACTGAAAGTAACTATGGGGTGGTGTTTTATAGGCATGCTAAACTCTAGTTTGGATGAAGTTTGAGAATCACATATAAGAAAGCTTAGAGTCACTTAGAGAAAGCAAATCTCTGGGTGTGGAATGTAGGCCTGCTAAACTCTATTTTGGTTTAAGAGTGAGAGTCATATATGGGAAGGCTTACATTCCCTCAGAGAAAGCAACGACGGCGTGGGGGTTTGTAGGCATACTAAACTCTAGTTTGGAAGAAGTAGGAGAATGATATATGGGAACGATTACATTCACGTAGAGAAAGCAATTATGGGGTGGCGTTTTTGTAGCCATGCTAATCTCTAGTTTGGAAGAAGTTAAGGAGTAATATATAGGAAAGGGTACAGTCATAGAAACCAACTCTCGGGGGATGTTTTGTACACCTGCAAAACTCCAGTTTGGATGAAGGGGGAGAGTCATATTGGGGACCGCGTGCATTCACTCAGAGAAATCAACGATGGGATTGTGATTTGTAGGCATAGTCAACTCTAGTTTGGAAGAAGTACGAGAATCGTATATAGGAAAGCTTACCTTCACGCAGAGAAAGCAACTATGGAGTGATGTTTGTATGCCTACTAAAATATAGTTTGGAGGAAGTTTGAGAGCCATATCTGGGAAGCTTACAGTCACTTAGAGAAAGCAACTCTCGGGGGTGTTTCGTAGGCCTGCTAAACTCTATTTTCAATGAAGTGTTAGAATAATATATGGGAACTCAGTGAAAGCAACGTTGTGGTTGTGGTTCCTAGGCATACTAACCTGTAATTTGGAAGAAGCAAGAGAATCACATGTAGAACCGCTTACATTCCGGCACCGAATGCAACTATGGGGTGGTGTTTTGTAGGGTGCAAAACTCTAGTTTGGACGAAGTTTGAGAGTCATATATAGGAAAGTTTAAAGTCACGTAGAGAAAGCAACTCTCTGGGTGTGGAATGTAGAGTTATTTTGGTTGAAATAGTTATTTTGGTTGAAGTGTGAGAGTCATATATGGGAACGCTTACATTCACTCAGAGAAAACAACGTTTGGGTGGTGGTTTGTAGGGCATACTAAACTGTAGTTTGGAAGAAGTACGAGAGTCCTATATAGGAACACTTACATTCACACAGAGAAAGCACTTATGGCGTCAGGTTTTGTAGGCATGCTAAACTGCAGTTTGGAAGAAGTTGGAGAACCTTATACAGGAAAGATTACCGTCACCTAGGGAAAGCAACTCTCGGGAGATTTTTTTGTACACATGCTAAACTCTAATTTGGATGAAGTGTGAGAGTCAAACATGGGACCGCTTACATTCCCTCAGAGAAACAACACTGGGGTGGTTTTTGTAGGCATACTAAATAGTTTGGAAGAAGTACGAGAATGATATTTGGGAAGGCTTACATTCACACAGAGAAAGCAACTACGGGGTGGTGTTTTGTAAGCATGCTATAGTTTGGAAGAAGTTCTAAACCTGAACAGTCACTTAGAGAAAGCAACTCTTGGTGGGTGATTTTTAGGTCTGCTAAATTGTATTTTGAAAGAAGTACCAGAGTCATATATACTAATGCTTACATTCATGCAAAGAAAAAACCATGGGGTGATGTTTTGTGGGCATGTTAACCTGTAGTTTGGAAGAAGTTGGAGAGTCTTATTTAGGAAAGCTTACAGTCACCTAGAGAAAGCAACTCTCGGGAGAGCCTTTCTTGGCCTGCTAAACTCTACTTTGCATCAATTGTGAGAGTCAAACATGGGAATGCTTTCATTCATTCAGAGAACGCAACGTTTGGGTGGTGGTTTGTAGGCATTCTAAACTGTATTTTGGAGGAAGTACGAGAGTCATGTATATGAACGCTTACATTCAGGCAGAGAAAGCAACTCTGGGGTCGTATTTTGTTGGCATGCTAAACTGTGGTTTGGAAGAAGTTCGAGAGTCTTATATAGGAAAGATTACAGTGACACAGAGAAAACAACTCTCGGAAGTTTATTGGTAGGCCTGCTAAACTCTAACTTGGATGAAATGTGAGAACACTTGCATTCATTCACTTAGAGAAAGAAACATGGTGATGGCTTGAAGCCATAATAACTGTAGTTGGGAAGAAGTAGGAGAGTCATATATATGAACCGTTACATTCACGCAGAGAACGCAACTGTGGGGTGGCGATGTATGCATGTTAATCTGTAGTTTGGAGGAAGTGCGAGAGTCATATCTTGGGAAAATTACAGTCACTTAGGGAAAGGAACCATCCTGGGTTGGTTTGTAGATCTGCTAAATTCTATTTTGGAAACAGAGTGTGAGTCATATATGGGAACGCTTATGTTCACTCATAGAAAGCAACCACTGCGTGGTGTTTTGTTGGCATGGTGTAGTTTGAAAGAAGTTGGAGATTCTTATATAGGAAAGTTTACAGTCACCTAGAGAAAGCAACTCACGGGGTGTTGTTTGTAGGCCTGCTAAACTCTAATTTAGATGAAGTGAGAGAGGCATATATATGAACGCTTATATTGATGCAGAGAAAGCAACTATGGGGTGGTGTTTTGTAGGCATGCTAAAATATAATTTGGAAGAAGTTCGAAAACAGACAGTCACTTAGAGAAAGCCACTCTCGGCGGTTGATTTTTCGGTGTGCTAAATTGTATTTTGAAAGAAGTACCAGAGTCATATATACAAACGCTTACATTCATGCAGAGAAAGCAACTCTGGGGTGGTGTTCTCTAGGCATGCTAAACTCTAGTTTGGACGAAGTTTGAGAATCACATATAAGAAAGCTTAGTCGCTTAAAGCAAATCTCTGGGTGTGGAATGTAGGCGTGCTAAACTCTATTTTGGTTTCAGAGTGAGAGTCATATATGGGAAGGCTTACATTCGCTCAGAGAAAGCAACGATGGTGTGGTGGTTTGTAGGCATACTGAACTCTAGTTTGGAAGATGTAGGAGAATGATATATGGGAACGCTTACATTCATGCAGAGAAAGCAATTATGGGGTGGTTTTTTTGTACCCATGCTAACCTCTAGTTTAGAAGAAGTTATATAGGAAAGCGTACACTCATTTATAGAAACCAACTTTCGGTGGATGGACGGTAGGCCTGCAAAACTCTACTTTGGAAGAAGGGGGAGAGTCATATTGGGGCCACGTACATTGACTCAGAGAAATCAAGGATGGGGTTGTGGTTTGTAGGCATACTAAACTCTAGTTTGGAAGAAGGACGAGAATCATATATAGGAACGCTTACATTCATGCAGAGAAAGCAACTATGGAGTGATGTTTGTATGCCTACTAAACGATAGTTTGGAGGATGTTCGAGAGTCATATCTGGAAAGCTTACAGTCATTTAGAGAAAGCAACTCTCTGGGGGTGGTTCGTAGGCCTGCTAAACTCTATTTTCAATGAAGTGTTCGAATCACATACAGGAACGCTTACATTCACTCAGAGAAAGCAACGTTGGAGTGGCCGTTTTTGAGCATACTTAACTGTACTTTGGAAGAGGTACGAGAGACAAATACTAACGCTTACCTTAACACAGAGAAAGCAAATACGGGGTGCTGTAGTGCAGGCATGCTAAACTATAGATTAGAAGAAGTTCGAAAGCTGACAGTCACTTAGAGAAAGCAACTCTTGGCGGGTGATTTTTAGGTCTGCTAAATTGTATTTTGAAAGACGTACCAGAGTCATATACAAATGCTTACATTCATGCAGAGAAAGAAACTATGGGGTGATGTGTTGTGGGGATGCTAAACTGCAGTTTGGAAGGTGTTCGAGAGTGTTATATAGGATAACTTACAGTCACCTAGAGAAAGCAACACTCGGGACAGCTTTACAAGCCTCTAAACACTAATTAGCAGCAATTGTGAGAGTCAAACATGGGAATGCTTACATTCACGGAGAGAACACAACGTTTGGGTGGTGGTTTGTAGGCATAATAACTGTAGTTCGGAAGAAGTAGGAGAGTCATATATATGAACGGTTACATTCACGCAGAGAAAGAAACTGTTGGGTGGTGTATGTACGCATGTTAATCTATACTTTGGAGGAAGTTCGAGAGTCATATCTGGGGAAAATTGCAGTCACTTAGAGAAAGCAACAATCGGGGGCCGTTTTGTAGATCTGCTAAATTCCATTTTGGAAGAAGAGTGAAATTCATATGTGGGAACGCTTATGTTCACTCAGAGAAATCAACGATGGGGCAGTGTTTCTTTGGGATGCTAAAGTGTAGTTTGGAAGAAGTTCGCGAGTCTTATATAAGAAAGCTTACAGTCACCTAGAGAAAGTGACTCTCGGCAGATTGTTTCTAAGCGTGCTAAACTCTAATTTGCATCAATTGTGAGAGTCAAACATGGGAACGCTTACATTCACTCAGAGAACGCAACGTTTGGGTGGTGGTTTGTAAGCATTCTAAACTGTATTTTGGAGGAAGTAGGAGAGTCATATATATGAATGCTTACATTCACGCAGAGAAAGCAACTCTGTGATCGTATTTTGTTGGCATGCTAAACTGTGGTTTGGAAGAAGTTCGAGAGCCTTATATAGGAAAGATTACAGTGACACAGAGAAAAACAACTCTCTGTAGTTTGTTGGTAGGTCTACTAAACTGTAATTTGGATGATGTGTGAGAACGCTTGCATTCACTCAGAGAAAGAACTTTGTCGTGGTTGTTTGTAGGAATAACAACTGTAGTTCGAAGAAGTAGGAGAGTCATATATGAACGGTTACATTCACGCAGAGAAAGCAACTGTGGGGTGGCGTATGTAATCATCATAATCTGTAGTTTGGAGGAAGTTCGAGAGTCATATCTGGGGAAAATTAGAGTCATTTAGAGAAAGGAACAATCGGGGGCTGGTGTGTAGGTCTGCTAAATTCTATTTTGGAAGAAGAGTGAGAGTCATATATGGGAACGCTTATGTTGACTCAGAGAAATCAACGATGGGGCGCTGTATTGTTGGCATGCTAAACTGTAGTTTGGAAGAAGTTCGAAAGTCTTATATAGGAAAGTTTACAGTCACCTAGAGAAAGCAACTCACAGGAGGTGGTTTGTAAGCCGCTAAACTCTAATTTGGATGAAGTGAAAGAGGCATACATGGATACGCTTCATTCACTCAGAGAAAGGTAAATTTGGGTGCCGGTTTGTAGGTATACTAACTCCAGTTTGGAAGAAGTACTAGAGTCATATATATGAACGATTATATGGACGCAGAGAAAGCAACTATGGGGTGGTGTTTTGTAGGCCTGCTAAAATATAGTTTGGAAGAAGTTCGAAAGCAGACAGTCACTTAGAGAAAGCAACTCTTGGCGGTGGATTTTTAGGTCTGCTAAATTGTATTTTGAAAGAAGTACCAGAGTCATATATTCAAACGCTTACATTCATGCAGAGAAAGGAACTGTGGGGTGGTGTTTTCTAGGCGTGCTAAACTCTAGTTTGGACGAAGTTTGAGAATCACATATAAGAAAGCTTAGAGTCACTTAGAGAAAGCAAATCTCTGGGTGGGGAATGTAGGCGTGCTAAACTCTATTTTGGTTTAGATTGAGAGTCATATATGGAAAGGGTTACATTCACTCAGAGAAAGCAACGATGGTGTGGTGGTTTGTAGGCATACTAAACTCTAGTTTGGAAGAAGTAGGAAAATGATATATGGGAACGCTTACATTCATGCAGAGAAAGCAATTATGGGGTGGCTTTTTTGTACCCATGCTAATCTCTAGTTTGGAAGAAGTTATATAGGAAAGCGTACACTCATTTATAGAAACCAACTTTCGGGGGATGAAGGGTAGGCCTGCAAAACTCTACTTTGGAAGAAGTGGGAGAGTCATATTGGGGACCACGTACATTTACTCAGAGAAATCGAGGATGGGGTTGTGTTTTGTAGGCATACTAAACTCTAGTTTGGAGAAAGTACGAGAATCATATATAGGAACGCTTACATTCATGCAGAGAAAGCAACTATGGAGTGAGGTTTGTATGCCTACTAAACTATAGTTTGGAGGAAGTTTAGAATCTTATATAGCAAAGCTTACAGTCACCTAGAGAGAGAAACTCTTGGGAGATGGTTTCTAAGCCTGATAATTTGCACCAACTCTTAAAGTCAAGTATGGGAAGGTTTACATCCACTCAGAACGCAAGGTTTGGGTTGCAGTTTGTGGCCTTAATTGTAGTTCGGAAGAAGTAGGAAAGTCATATATATGAACGGTTACATTCACGCAGACAAACCAGCTATGGAGTGATGTGTGTATGCCTACTAAACTATAGTTTGGAGGATGTTCGAGAGTCATATCTGGAAAGCTTACAGTCATTTAGAGAAAGAAACTCTCGGGGGGTGGTTCGTAGGCCTGCTAAACTCTATTTTCAAAGAAGTGTTAAAATCATATACAGGAACGCTTACATTCACTCAGAGAAAGCAACGTTGGGGTGGCCGTTTGTGAGCATACTAAACTCTACTTTGGAAGAGGTACAAGAGACATAAATACGAACGCTTACATTAACACAGAGAAAGCAAATACGGGGTGCTGTAGTGCAGGCATGCTAAACTATAGATTGGAAGAAGTTCGAAAGCTGACAGTCACTTAGAGAAAGCAACTCTTGGCGGGTGATTTTTTAAGTCTGCTAAATTGTATTTTGAAAGACGTGTCAGAGTCTTATATACAAACGCTTACATTCATGCGTAGAAAGAAACTATGGGGTGATGTGTTGTGGGGATGCTAAACTGCAGGTTGGAAGAAGTTCGAGAGTGTTATGTAGGATAGCTTACAGTCACCTAGAGAAAGCAACACTCAGGAGAGCTTTGCAAGCCTGCTAAACTCTAACAAGCAGCGATTGTGAGAGTCAAACATGGAAACGCTTACATTCACTCAGAGAACACAACGTTTGGGTGGTGGTTTGTAGGCATAATAACTGTAGTTCGGAAGAAGTAGGAGAGTCATATATGAACGGTTACATTCACGCAGAGAAAGCAACTGTTGGGTGGCGTATGTATGCATGCTAATCTGTAGTTTGGAGGAATTTCGAGAGTCATATCTGGGGAAAATTACAGTCACTTAGAGAAAGCAACCATCGGGGGCCATTTTGTAGATCTGCTAAATTCTATTTTGAAAGAAGAATGAGAGTCATATATGGGAACGCTTATGATCACGAAGAGAAATCAACTATGGGGCGGTGTTTTGTTGGCATGCTAAACTGTAGTTTGGAAGAAGTTCGCGAGTCTTACATAGGAAAGTTTACAGTCACCCAGAGAAAGCAACTCTCGGGAGATTGTTTCTAAGCATGCTAAATTCTAGATTGCATCAATTGTGAGAGTCAAACATGGGAACGCTTACATTCACTCAGAGAACGCAACGTTTGGGTGGTGGTTTGTAAGCATTCTAAACTGTATTTTGGAGGAAGTAGGAGAGTCATATATACGAATGCTTACATTCACGCAGAGAAAGCAACTCTGTGATCGTATTTTGTTGGCATGCTAAACTGTGGTTTGGAAGAAGTTCGAGAGCCTTACATAGGAAAGATTACAGTGACACAGAGAAAAACAAATCTCTGTAGTTTGTTGGTAGGTCTGCTAAACTGTAATTTGGATGAAGTGTGAGAACGCTTGCATTCACTCACAGAAAGAACGTTGTCGTGATGGTTTGTAGGAATAAATGCTGTAGTTCAAAAGAAGTAGGAGAGTCATATATGAACGGTTACATTCACGCAGAGAAAGCAACTGTGGGGTGGCCTATGTAATCATCATAATCTAGTTTGGAGGAAGTTCGAGAGTCATATGTGGGAAAAATTAAAGTCACCTAGAGAATTGGAACCATCGGGTGTTGTGTAGGTCTGCTAAATTCTATTTTGGAAGAAGAGTGAGAGTCATATATGGGAACGCTTATGTTGACTCAGAGAAATCAACGATGGGGCGCTGTATTGTTGGCATGCTAAACTGTAGTTTGGAAGAAGTTCGAGAGTCTTATATAGGAAAGTTTACAGTCACCTAGAGAAAGCAACTCACAGGAGGTGGTTTGTGGGCCGCTAAACTCTAATTTGGATGAAGTGAAAGAGGCATACATGGATACGCTTCATTCACTCAGAGAAAGGTAAATTTGGGTGCCGGTTTGTAGGTATACTAACTCCAGTTTGGAAGAAGTACGAGAGTCATATATATGAACGATTATATGGACGCAGAGAAAGCAACTATGGGGTGGTGTTTTGTAGGCATGATAAAATATAATTTGGAAGAAGTTCAAAAGCTGACAGTGACTTAGAGAAAGCAACTCTCGGCGGTTGATTTTGAGGTCTGCTAAATTGTATTTTGATAGAAGTACAAGAGTCATATATAAAATCGCTTATATTTATGCTGAGAAAGAAACTATGTGGTGATGTTTTGTTGGCGTGCTGAAATGTAGTTTCGAAGAAGTTCGACAGTCTTTTATAGGAAAGCTTACAGTCCCCCAGAGGAAGCAACTTTCGAGAGATAGTTTGTAAGCCTGCTAAACTCTACTTTGCATCATTTGGAACAGTCATACTTGGGAACGCTAACATTCTCTCAGAGAACGCAACGTTTGGTTGGTTGTTTGTAAGCATACTAAACTGTATTTTGGAAGAAGTAGCAGAGTCATATATATGAGTGCTTACATTCACGCAGAGAGGGCAACTATGGGGTGGTGTTTTGTAGGCATGCAAATCTCTAGTTGCGAAGAAGTTAAGAGTAATAGGAAAGCTTACAGTCTCACAGAGAAAGCAACCCTTGGGGGCCGGTTTGTAGTTCTGCTAAATTCTATTTTGGATGAAGTGTGAATCATAAACGGGAATGCTAACA
Source organism: Eulemur rufifrons (assembly GCF_041146395.1). Classification (NCBI taxonomy): domain Eukaryota; kingdom Metazoa; phylum Chordata; class Mammalia; order Primates; family Lemuridae; genus Eulemur; species Eulemur rufifrons. The sequence goes on from NW_027182813.1 coordinate 2,364,922, forward strand.
TTCACTCAGAGAAAGCAAGGTTGCGGTGGTGATTTTTAGTCACACTAAACTGGAGTTTGGAGGAAGTACGAGAATAAAAGAATGCTTACATTCACTCAGAAAAAGCAACGTTGGGGAGGTGGTTGGTAGGTGTACTATACTTTGGAAGAAGTACGAGCGTGATGCATAGGAACGCTTACATTCACGCAAACTATGGGGTGGCCTTTTGTTGGCATGCTAAACTATGTCCCAAAGACATATATAGGAAAGCTTATAGTGAGAGAAAGCAACTCTCAGGCGGTGTTTTGTAGGTCCGGCAAATTGCATTTTGAAAGCAGTCCGAGATTCATATAAGGGAAGGCCTATATCCACTCAGAGAAAGCAATGTTAGGCTGGTGGTTTGTAGGCATACTAAACTGTATTTTGGAACTCGTATGTATGACTCTCACACTTGATCCAAATTAGAGTTCACCAGGCCTATAAACCACATCCTGAGAGTTGCTTTCTCTAGGTGAATGTAAGCTTTCCTATGTAAAACTCTCGAACTTCTTCCAAACTAAAGTTTAGCATGCCAACAATACACCACCGCATCGTTGCTTTCTCTGAGTGAACATAAGCATTCCCTTATATGAATCACTTTTTCCAAAATAGAATTTAGCAGACCTACAAACCAGTCCCCGATGGTTGATTTAGCTATGTGACTGTAATTTTCCCCAGATATGACTCTCAAACTTCCTCCAAAGTATAGATTAACATGCGTACATACACCACCCAACAGTTTCTTTCTCTGCATGAATGTAACTGTTCATATATATGACTCTCCAACTTCTTCCGACCTACAGTTATTATGCCTACAAACCACCACCCAAACGTTGTGTTCTCTCCGTGAATGTAAGCTTTCCCATATTTGACTCTCACAATTGCTGCTAATTAGTGTTTAGAGGCTTGCAAAGCTGTCTCGAGTGTTGTTTTCTCTAGGTGACTGTAGCTATCCTATATAACACTCTGGAAGTCCTTTCAAACTGCAGTTTAGCATGCCAACAACACATCACCCCATAGTTTCTTTCTCTGCATAAATGTAAGCATTTGTATATATGACTCTGGTACGTCTTTCAAAATACAATTTAGCAGACCTAAAAATCACCCGCCAAGAGTTGCTTTCTCTAAGTGACTGTCAGCTTTCGAACTTCTTCCAATCTATAGTTTAGCATGCCTGCACTACAGCACCCCGTATTTGCTTTCTCTGTGTTAATGTAAGCGTTCCTATGTATGTCTCTCGTACCTCTTCCAAAGTAGAGTTTAGTATGCTCAAAAACGGCCACCCCAACGTTGCTTTCTCTGAGTGAATGTAAGCGTTCCTGTATATGATTCGAACACTTCATTGAAAATAGAGTTTAGCAGGCCTACGAACCACCCCCCGAGAGTTTCTTTCTCTAAATGACTGTAAGCTTTCCAGATATGACTCTCGAGCATCCTCCAATCTATCATTTAGTAGGCATACAAACATCACTCCATAGTTGCTTTCTCTGAATGAATGTAAGCGTTCCTATAAATGATTCTCGTACTTCTTCCAAACTAGAGTTTAGTATGCCTACAAACCACAACCCCATCGTTGATTTCTCCGAGTGAATATACCCAGTCGCCCATATGACTCTCCCCCTTCTTCCAAAGTAGAGTTTTGCAGGCCTACAAATCATCCCCCGAAAGTTGGTTTCTATAAATGACGGTACGCTTTCCTATATATTACTCTTTAACTTCTTGCAAAATAGAGATTTGCATGGCTACAAAAAAGCCACCCCATAATTGCTTTCTCTGCATGAATGTAAGCGTTCCCATATATCATTCTCCTACTTCTTCCAAACTAGAGTTCAGTATGCCTACAAACGACCACACCATCGTTGCTTTCTCTGAGTGAATGTAAGCCTTCCCATATATGACTCTCACTCTGAAACCAAAATAGAGTTTGGCACACCTACATTCCACACCCAGAGATTTGCTTTAAGCGACTCTAAGCTTTCTTATATGTGATTGTCAAACTTCGTCCAAACTAGAGTTTAGCATGCCTAGAAACCACCCCACAGTTGCTTTCTCTGCCTGAATGTAAGCGTTCATATACATGACTCTCGTACTTCCTCCAAAATACAGTTTAGAATGCCTACAAACCACCACCCAAACGTTGCGTTCTCTGAATGAATGAAAGCATTCCCATGTTTGACTCTCACAATTGATGCAAAGTAGAGTTTAGCAGGCCAAGAAAGGCTCTCCCGAGAGTTGCTTTCTCTAGGTGACTGTAAGCTTTCCTAAATAAGACTCTCCAACTTCTTCCAAACTACAGGTTAACATGCCCACAAAACATCACCCCATGGATTTTTCTTTGCATGAATGTAAGCATTAGTATATATGACTCTGGTACTTCTTTCAAAATACAATTTAGCAGACCTAAAAATCACCCACCAAGAGTTGCTTTCTCTAAATGACTGTTCAGGTTTGGAACTTCTTCCAAACTATAGCATGCTTACAAAACACCACCCCGTAGTTGCTTTCTCTGTGTGAATGTAAGCGTTCCCAAATATCATTCTCGTACTTCTTCCAAACTATTTAGTATGCCTACAAAAACCACCCCAGTGTTGTTTCTCTGAGGGAATGTAAGCGGTCCCATGTTTGACTCTCACACTTCATCCAAATTAGAGTTTAGCATGTGTACAAAAAAATCTCCCGAGAGTTGCTTTCCCTAGGTGACGGTAATCTTTCCTGTATAAGGTTCTCCAACTTCTTCCAAACTGCAGTTTAGCATGCCTACAAAACCTGACGCCATAAGTGCTTTCTCTGTGTGAATGTAAGTGTTCCTATATAGGACTCTCGTACTTCTTCCAAACTACAGTTTAGTATGCCCTACAAACCACCACCCAAACGTTGTTTTCTCTGAGTGAATGTAAGCGTTCCCATATATGACTCTCACACTTCAACCAAAATAACTCTATTTCAACCAAAATAACTCTACATTCCACACCCAGAGAGTTGCTTTCTCTACGTGACTGTAAACTTTCCTATATATGACTCTCAAACTTCGTCCAAACTAGAGTTTTACAAGCCTACAAAACACCACCCCATAGTTGCATTCGGTGCCGGAATGTAAGCGGTTCTACATGTGATTCTCTTGCTTCTTCTAGGAACCACAACCACAACGTTGCTTTCACTGAGTTCCCATATATTATTCTAACACTTCATTGAAAATAGAGTTTAGCAGGCCGACAAAACACCCCCGAGGGTTCCTTTCTCTAAGTGACTGTAAGCTTCCCAGATATGGCTCTCGAACTTCCTCCAAACTATATTTTAGTAGGCATACAAACATCACTCCATAGTTGCTTTCTCTGCGTGAAGGTAAGCGTTCCTATATACGATTCTCGTACTTCTTCCAAACTAGAGTTGACTATGCCTACAAATCACAATCCCATCGTTGATTTCTCTGAGTGAATGCACGCGGTCCCCAATATGACTCTCTCCCACTTCCAAACTGGAGTTTTGCAGGTGTACAAAACATCCCCCGAGAGTTGGTTTCTATGACTGTACCCTTTCCTATATATTACTCCTTAACTTCTTCCAAACTAGAGATTAGCATGGCTACAAAAACGCCACCCCATAATTGCTTTCTCTACGCGAATGTAAGCGTTCCCATATATCATTCTCCTACTTCTTCCAAACTAGAGTTTAGTATGCCTACAAACCACCACACCGTCGTTGCTTTCTCTGAGGGAATGTAAGCCTTCCCATATATGACTCTCACTCTTAAACCAAAATAGAGTTTAGCAGGCCTACATTCCACACCCAGAGATTTGCTTTCTCTAAGTGACTCTAAGCTTTCTTATATGTGATTCTCAAACTTCGTCCAAACTAGAGTTTAGCATGCCTATAAAACACCACCCCATAGTTACTTTCAGTGCGTCAAAATGTATGTGCTCCTATATGTGATTCTCGTGCTTCTTCCAAACTGCAGTTTAGTAAGCCTACAAACAACCCCATCGTTGCTTTCTCTGAGTGAATGTAAGCGTTCTCATATATGACTCTCACACTTCAACCAAAACAGGGTTTTGCAGGCCTACAAACCACCCGCCAAGACTTGCTTTTTCAAAGTGGCTGTTACCTTTCCTATATAGGACTCTGGAACTTCTCCCAAGCTAGACTTTAACATGTCTACCTGACACTACTCCGTAGTTGCTCTCGCTGTGTGAATGTAAGCGTTCCTATATATGAGTCTTGTACCTCTTCTTAACTAACATCTGGCATGCCAAAATAACACTCCCCCATAGTTGCTTTCTTTGAGTCAATGTAAACATTCCTATATATGTCTCTCACACTTCTTCCAAACTAGAGTTGAATAAGTCTACAAACCAATCCCCGACAGCTGTTTTCTCTGAACGAATTTAAGCGTTCCTATATATGACTATGGCACTTCCTCCAAACTAGAGTTTAGAAAGCCTACACTCCACCCCTGTTCGTTGCTGTCTCTAAGTTACTGTAAGCTTTCCTATACATGGCTCTCGAAATTTTCCAAACTAGAGTTAGCATGCCTACTATACACCTACACATAATTGCTTTGTCTGAGTGAATATAAGCCTTCCTATATATGACTGTCGCACTTTTTCCAAATTAGAGTGTAGCCAGCCTGGAAAGCACCCCTTATAGTTGCTTTCATTGAGTGAATGTTAACATTCCTATGTATGACTCTCGCAACTTTTCCAATCTAAGATTTTAGCAATGCTACAAATCCCCCGCCGAGAGTTCCTATACATAACTGTCCTCTTTTTCCAAGCTAGAGTTTAGGAAGCCTAGAAACCGTCCCCCCGTAGACGCTTTATGTGAACATAAGCGTTCTATATATGACTCTCGCCTTCCTCCAAACTAGAGCTTAGCAAGCCTACAAACCAACTCCCTATAATTGCTTTCTCTGAATGAATGATATCGTTCCTATATAAGACTCTCGAACTTCTTCCAAAACAGAGTTTAACAAGCCAAAAAAGCACCCCCCATAGATGCTTCCTCTAACTCAAAGCTAATATTCCTATATATGATTCAGCTTCTTCATCCAAACTAGAGTAAGGAAAGCCTACAAATCACACACCAATAGTTGCTTTCTATAAGTAAATGTAAGCGTCCTTATATATGACTATAGCAATTCTTCCAAACTGGAGTTTAGCAAGCCTACAGACCCCAGGACTCCACTCCATAGTACCCTGGGCATTGGCGCCTGCCTGTCATGCAGGACATAGGGGCGGACGCTCATCTCAGACACGGCATTGGGATTGTAGGCTTTTTTAAGTTTTTGAATTGAAGAACTCTGAGAATTGGAATTCGGTTTAGGGTAAGGTTAGGTGTTAGGGACTAGGATTAGATTTAGGTGTTAGGGTTTTAGGTTAGAATTAGGGTTAGGATTACTGTTAGGGTTAGAGATTAGGATTATGTTTAGTGGTTGGGTTTAGGTTTAGGGTGAGAGGCAAGAGTAAGGGTCAGGGATTAGGTTTACTGTTAGGAGTTAGATTCAGGGCTTACGAAGGGTTTGGTTTAGTGATAGGGTTAGGGCTTACGTTTAACGGTGTGTGTTAGGGCACGGGCCCCGTCTAATGTACGGGGCACTGTGGGTGTGGAGCAAGGCTGCGTCCCCACTTCATCTTACCCTGGGTGTTGGGCTTCAACTGTCACGCAGGACAAAGGCAGAGGCTCATGAAACGCATGGTTAGGATTAAGGTTTAAGGTTAGGGTCAAGGTTGAGGGTTAGGGTGAGGGTTAACAGTTAGGGTTAGGGTTAGGGGGTTAGGGATAGGTTTAGGGTTAAGGGTCAGGTGTATGGTTCAGGTTTAAGGTTAGCATTAGAGGGTTAGGGTTAGTCTTAACTGTAGGTCAGTGTGGGGGTTAGATCTCTAGGCATTAGGGTAAAGGTCAGGGTTAGGGTTAAGAGTTAGGGTTACGTTTAATGGTTAGGATTGGGATTAGGGTTAAGGGTTAGGGTTAAGGTTAGGGGTTATGACTAAGGATCAACGGTTAGGGTTATTTTTAGGCGTAGGGTTAGCATAAGGGGTTAGGGTTAGTGTTAGTGTTGTTGGTAGGGTTAAGGTTAGGGTTGGCGTTTCAGAATTAGGGATTAGGTGTTATGGTTATGGCTAGGAGTTAGGGTTAGATTTACGGTATAGGTCTTGTTCTCAGGGTGTCATGCATTAACGTTAAGATAAGGGGTTAAAGTTAGGGTTACGGTGAGCTTTACCTGTTAAGGTGAGCAGTAGGATCAGGGTTAGGTGTTATGTTCTGGGTTAGGGTTATGGGTGAGGGGTAGGGTTTATCCTTAGGGCACGGGCCCTGTATGCACTAGGAGGCGAAGTTAGGGGTCTGTGATGGTCGCTGGGAACCCACTCTATCATACGCAGTGTATAGACCTCTGGGTTTCATGCAGGACACTGTGGCAGAGCCGGCTTTCATGCATGGCTTAGTAGGATTGTAGGCTTTCAAAACTCTGAGAAAGCAAGAAGTCTGAGGATTAGATTTCGGGTTAGGATTACGGCACGGTTTAGGGATGAAGATTAGTGGTTAGGGTGAGGGCTTAGGGTTAGGGGTTAGGGTTAGGGTTAGGGTTGCTGGTAGGGTGAAGGTTAGGTTTGACGTTTTAGAATTAGGGATGAGGTGTTACGGTTATGACTATGGTTTAGGATTAGAATTACGGGATAGGGCTTCTTCTCAAGGTGTTATGCATTCACGTTAAGTTAAGGGGCTAAGTTAGGGTTACGGGGAGGTTTATGTTTTAAGGTGAGCAATAGGATCAGGGTTAGGTGTTATGTTCAGGGTGAGGGTTATCTGTTAGGGGTAGTGTTTATACTTAGCGTACGGGCCCTGTCTGCACTGGGCGGGGGGCGGGGGTTAGGGGGATGGAATTGTCCCCGGGAACCCACTCTATCGTACGCTGGGTATGGGCTCCTGGGTTTCATGCAGGACACAGTGGCAGAGCCCCCTTTTACTCATGGCATGGGAGGATTGTAGGCTTTCTAAACTCTGAGAAAGCAAGAACTCTGAGAATTAGATTTAAGGGTAGGATTCTGGTAATGTTTAGGGATGAAGATTAGTGTCAGGGTGGGGTCTTGGGTTAGGGGTTGGGGTTAAAGGTTAGTGTTAGGTTTAACAGTTACAGTTAGGTTTACGGTTAAGTCTCAGGGTTAGGGTTAAGGTTTGGGTTTAGCGTTTGGCACAGGGGTAGGCTTCAGTGTTAGCTTCATGGTTAAAGATTAGGAGTAGGGTTAGTGTGAGGGTTAAGGGTAAGGGTCAAGATTAAGGGTTCAGGTTGGGGTTAGGCTTAGGTTTAGGGTTAGGGGTTAGGGTTAGGCTTAGGGTCAAGGGTTAGGATTAGGGTTAAGTGTTGGGCTTAGGGTTGGAGTTTAGTGTTAAGTTTATCGTTAAGGATTAGGGTTAGGGTCAGGGTTAAATGCTTGGGTGCGGGTAATGGTTAGGGTCAGGGTTAAGGTTTATGGATAGGGTTAGTGTTAAGGGTTTACGGGTAGGTTTAGGGTTCAGGGTTAGAGTTAGCATTAGGGCTTAAGGTTAGGATTAGGTGGTAGGTTAGATTTTAGGGTTAGATCTAGGCGTTAGAGTAAGGGTTAAGAGATAGGGTTAGGTTTAATGCTTAGGATTAGGGTTAGGGTTTGGGGTTAAAGTAAGTGTTAGGGGTTAGGTTTAAGGATCAAAGGTTAGTGTTATTTTTAGCTGTAGTGTTAGGGTTAGGGATAAGGGATAAGGTTGGCGTGAGGGTTTTCCTTACTGTTAGGGTTAAGGGTCAGGCTTAGATTAAAGGTTAAGGTTAGGGTCAGCGTTAAGGGTTAGGGTGAGGGTTAACGGTTACGGTAAAGGTTAAGCGTTAGGGATTAGCGATTAGGGTTTTTGGTAAGTGTTAGGGTTAGGAGTTAGTGTTTTATGAAGGGGTATGGTTAGAATTAGGATTGGGGTTAGTGTTAGGGTTAGGTTTAGGAGTTAGGTTTAGGGTAAAAGGATAGGATTAGGGTTAAGGGTTGGGCTCAGGTTTAGGGTTAAAGTTTAGTGTTAGGGTTAATGTTTAGTGTTATGGTCCAGTTTAAGTGTTAGGGTGAGGTTTAACGGTTAGGATTAGGCTTAGAGGTTGGGGATATAGTGAGGGTTCAGTGTTAGGGTTAGGTTTAGGGTTCAGGGTTAAGGTTAGCTGTAGGGGTTCTGGTTAGGGTTAGGTGTTAGGTTAGTGTCAGGGTTAGGTCTAGTCGTGAGGGTAAGGTTTAGGGTTAGCTTTAAGAGCTAGGGTTAGGTTTAATGGATAGGATTAGGATTAGGGTTAAGGGTTAGGGTAAGGCTTAGGGGTTAGGGTGAAGGGTTAAGGGTTTTGGTTAGGCATAGCGTTGGGGTTAGAAGTAAGGGTTACTCTCAGTGTTAGGGTTGTAGGCAGGGTTACGGTTAGAGTTAGCAGTTTAGAATTAGGGTTAGGGATTAGGTGTTACAGTGACGACTAGGAGATAGGGTTAGAATTATGGGATAGGGGTTGTTCTCAGGGAATGGGTTATGCACTAACGTTAGGATAAGAGGTTAAAGTTAGGCTCACGGTGAGGTTTACGTGTTAAGGGGAGAAATGGGAACAGGGTTAGGTGTTATGTTCACGGTGATGGATACCTGTTACAGGTATTGTTTATGCTTAGCGCACGGGCCCTGTCTGCCTTAGGCGGGGGTGTGGGGAGGTTAGGGGACTGGGATTGTCACCAGGATCCCACTGTATCGTACTCTGGGTATGCGCCCGTGGGTTTGATGCAGGACACAGTGGTAGAGCCTCCTTTCACGCATGGCATGGGAGGATTGCAGGCTTTCTAAACTCTAAGAAAGCAAGAAGGCTGAGAATTAGATTTAGGGTTAGAATTCTGGTTAGGGTTAAGGATGAAGTTTAGTGTTAGGGTGAGGGCTTAGGGTTAGGGATTAGGGTTAGGGTTAAAGGTTACTCTTAGGTTTAACGGTTACAGTTCGGTTTAGGGTTGAGGTTTACGGTTAGGGTTAAGATGAGGGGTTAGGGTTTGGTATAGGGTTAGGGTTAGGTACAGGGTTAGGGTTAAGTTTTAGGTTTACGGTTGAAGATTAGGATTAGGGTTAGGATTAAAGGTTAGCGTGAGAGTTAACGGTTAGGGTTAAGGTTAAGAGTTAGGGTTAGGGTTTAGGTTTAGGGTTAAGGGTTAGGGTTAGCTTTAGGGTTCGAGTTATGTGTTAGGGTTTGTGTTAGAGGTTAGGGTTAGGTTTACTGTCCACGGTTAGTGTTACGTTTAGGGGTTAGCATTACGGTTAAGGATTAGGTTTAGGGTAAGGGATTAGAGTTAGTGTTGGGCTTTAGGCTCGGGGCTTAGGTTCAGGGTCAGGGGTTAGGGTTGGTGGTAGGGCTTAGATTTATCGGTCAGTTTAAGGGCACAGGACCTGGTTAATCTACGGTGAGAGGGGTGCGGTCGGAGTCATCACGAAAGCACAACATCATTCCCTGGGCCCTGGGACAAGACCTACATGCAGGACACAGGCGGAGCCTCATCTCACACATGGGATGGCTGTATTTTAGGCTTGCTTCACTCGGGAATGGAAGTAGTGTGAGAATTAGGGTTAGGGTTGGGGTTAGGGGTTTCGAGTTAGGGGTTAGGCTTGGAGTCAGGGTTAGGTGCTAAGGATTAGTGGTTAGGGTTAGAGTTAGTTATACGGGTTAGGTGTTAACTCTGGTTTAGGGGGCCAGGGTAAGGTTTAGGTTTGGAGTTAGCGTTAGGGTTAGGCGTTAGGGTTAAGGGATAGGGTTAGGGTTAAGGGTTAGGCTTAGGGTTAGGGTTCAGGTTTAGGATTAGGGTCAGGGTTAAGGGTTAGGGTGAGGTTTAACAGTTAGGGTTAGGGTTGGGGGTTAGGGATAGGTTTAGGGTTAAGGGTCAGGTGTATGGTTCAGGTTTAAGGTTAGCATTAGAGGGTTAGGGTTAGTCTTAACTGTAGGTCAGCGTGGGGGTTAGATCTCTAGGCGTTAGGGTAAAGGTCAGGGTTAGGGTTAAGAGTTAGGGTTACGTTTAATGGTTAGGATTGGGATTAGGGTTAAGGGTTAGGGTTAAGGTTAGGGGTTATGACTAAGGATCAACGGTTAGGGTTATTTTTAGGCGTAGGGTTAGCGTAAGGGGTTAGGGTTAGTGTTAGTGTTGTTGGTAGGGTTAAGGTTAGGGTTGGCGTTTCAGAATTAGGGATTAGGTGTTATGGTTATGGCTAGGAGTTAGGGTTAGATTTACGGTATAGGTCTTGTTCTCAGGGTGTCATGCATTAACGTTAAGATAAGGGGTTAAAGTTAGGGTTACGGTGAGCTTTACCTGTTAAGGTGAGCAGTAGGATCAGGGTTAGGTGTTATGTTCTGGGTTAGGGTTATGGGTGAGGGGTAGGGTTTATCCTTAGGGCACGGGCCCTGTATGCACTAGGAGGCGAAGTTAGGGGTCTGTGATGGTCGCTGGGAACCCACTCTATCGTACGCAGTGTATAGGCCTCTGGGTTTCATGCAGGACACTGTGGCAGAGCCGGCTTTCATGCATGGCTTAGTAGGATTGTAGGCTTTCAAAACTCTGAGAAAGCAAGAAGTCTGAGAATTAGATTTCGGGTTAGGATTACGGCACGGTTTAGGGATGAAGATTAGTGGTTAGGGTGAGGGCTTAGGGTTAGGGGTTAGGGTTAGGGTTAGGGTTGCTGGTAGGGTGAAGGTTAGGTTTGACGTTTTAGAATTAGGGATGAGGTGTTACGGTTATGACTATGGTTTAGGATTAGAATTACGGGATAGGGCTTCTTCTCAAGGTGTTATGCATTCACGTTAAGTTAAGGGGCTAAGTTAGGGTTACGGGGAGGTTTATGTTTTAAGGTGAGCAATAGGATCAGGGTTAGGTGTTATGTTCAGGGTGAGGGTTATCTGTTAGGGGTAGTGTTTATACTTAGCGTACGGGCCCTGTCTGCACTGGGCGGGGGGCGGGGGTTAGGGGGATGGAATTGTCCCCGGGAACCCACTCTATCATACGCTGGGTATGGGCTCCTGGGTTTCATGCAGGACACAGTGGCAGAGCCCCCTTTTACTCATGGCATGGGAGGATTGTAGGCTTTCTAAACTCTGAGAAAGCAAGAACTCTGAGAATTAGATTTAGGGGTAGGATTCTGGTAATGTTTAGGGATGATTAGTGTCAGGGTGGGGTCTTGGGTTAGGGGTTGGGGTTAAAGGTTAGTGTTAGGTTTAACAGTTACAGTTAGGTTTACGGTTAAGTCTCAGGGTTAGGGTTAAGGTTTGGGTTTAGCGTTTGGCACAGGGGTAGGCTTCAGTGTTAGCTTCATGGTTAAAGATTAGGAGTAGGGTTAGTGTGAGGGTTAAGGGTAAGGGTCAAGATTAAGGGTTCAGGTTGGGGTTAGGCTTAGGTTTAGGGTTAGGGGTTAGGGTTAGGCTTAGGGTCAAGGGTTAGGATTAGGGTTAAGTGTTGGGCTTAGGGTTGGGGTTTAGTGTTAAGTTTATCGTTAAGGATTAGGGTTAGGATCAGGGTTAAATGTTTGGGTGCGGGTAATTGTTAGGGTCAGGGTTAAGGTTTATGGATAGGGTTAGTGTTAAGGGTTTACGGGTAGGTTTAGGGTTCAGGGTTAGAGTTAGCATTAGGGCTTAAGGTTAGGATTAGGTGGTAGGTTAGATTTAGGGTTAGATCTAGGCGTTAGAGTAAGGGTTAAGAGATAGGGTTAGGTTTAATGCTTAGGATTAGGGTTAGGGTTTGGGGTTAAAGTAAGTGTTAGGGGTTAGGTTTAAGGATCAATGGTTAGTGTTATTTTTAGCTGTAGTGTTAGGGTTAGGGATAAGGGATAAGGTTGGCGTGAGGGTTTTCCTTACTGTTAGGGTTAAGGGTCAGGCTTAGATTAAAGGTTAAGGTTAGGGTCAGCGTTAAGGGTTAGAGTGAGGGTTAACGGTTACGGTAAAGGTTAAGCGTTAGTGTTAGGGATTAGCGATTAGGGTTTTTGGTAAGTGTTAGGGTTAGGAGTTAGTGTTTTATGAAGGGGTATGTTTAGAATTAGGATTGGGGTTAGTGTTAGGGTTAGGTTTCGGGGTTAGGTTTAGGGTAAAAGGATAGGATTAGGGTTAAGGGTTGGGCTCAGGTTTAGGGTTAAAGTTTAGTGTTAGGGTTAATGTTTAGTGTTATGGTCCAGTTTAAGTGTTAGGGTGAGGGTTAACGGTTAGGATTAGGCTTAGAGGTTGGGGATATAGTGAGGGTTCAGTGTTAGGGTTAGGTTTAGGGTTCAGGGTTAGGGTTAGCTGTAGGGGTTATGGTTAGGGTTAGGTGTTAGTTTAGTGTCAGGGTTAGGTCTAGTCGTGAGGGTAAGGTTTAGGGTTAGCTTTAAGAGCTAGGGTTAGGTTTAATGGATAGGATTAGGATTAGGGTTAAGGGTTAGGGTAAGGCTTAGGGGTTAGGGTGAAGGGTTAAGGGTTTTTGTTAGGCATAGCGTTGGGGTTAGAAGTAACGGTTACTGTCAGTGTTAGGGTTGTAGGCAGGGTTACGGTTAGAGTTAGCGGTTTAGAATTAGGGTTAGGGATTAGGTGTTACAGTGACGACTAGGAGATAGGGTTAGAATTATGGGATAGGGGTTGTTCTCAAGGAATGGGTTATGCACTAACGTTAGGATAAGAGGTTAAAGTTAGGCTCACAGTGAGGTTTACGTGTTAAGGGGAGAAATAGGAACAGGGTTAGGTGTTATGTTCACGGTGAGGGATATCTGTTAAAGGTATTGTTTATGCTTAGCGCACGGGCCCTGTCTGCCTTAGGTGGGGGTGGGGGGAGGTTAGGGGACTGGGATTGTCACCAGGATCCCACTGTATCGTACTCTGGGTATGGGCCCGTGGGTTTGATGCAGGACACAGTGGTAGAGCCTCCTTTCACGCATGGCATGGGAGAATTGCAGGCTTTCTAAACTCTAAGAAAGCAAGAAGTCTGAGAATTAGATTTAGGGTTAGGATTATGGTTAGGGTTAAGGATGAAGTTTAGTGTTAGGGTGAGGGCTTAGGGTTAGGGATTAGGGTTAGGGTTAAAGGTTACTCTTAGGTTTAACGGTTACAGTTCGGTTTAGGGTTGAGGTTTACGGTTAGGGTTAAGATGAGGGTTTAGGGTTTGGTATAGGGTTAGGGTTAGGTACAGGGTTAGGGTTAAGTGTTAGGTTTACGGTTGAAGATTAGGATTAGGGTTAGGATTAAAGGTTAGCGTGAGAGTTAACGGTTAGGGTTAAGGTTAAGAGTTAGGGTTAGGGTTTAGGTTTAGGGTTAAGTGTTAGGGTTAGCTTTAGGGTTCGAGTTATGTGTTAGGGTTTGTGTTAGGTTTGGAGTTAGCGTTTGGGTTAGGCGTTAGGGTTAAGGGATAGGGTTAGGGTTAAGGGTTAGGCTTAGGGTTAGGGTTCAGGTTTAGGGTTAGGGTCAGGGTTAAGGGTTAGGGTGAGGGTTAACAGTTAGGGATAGGTTTAGGGGGTTAGGGATAGGATTAGGGTTAAGGGTTAGGTTTATGGTTCAGGTTTAAGGTTAACATTAGGGGGTTAGGGTTAGTGTTAACTGTAAGTCAGTGTTAGGGTTAGATCTCTTGGCATTAAGGTAAAGTTAGGTTTAAGGTTAAGTGTTAGTGTTATGTTTAATGGTTAGGCTTGGGATTAGGGTTAAGTGTTAGGGTTAAGGTTAGGGGTTATGACTAAGGATCAACGGTTAGGGTTATTTTTATGCGTAGCGTTAGGGTAAGGTGTTAGGGTTAGTGTTAGTGTTGTTGGTAGGGTTAAGGTTAGGGTTGGCGTTTCAGAATTCGGGATCAGGTGTTATGGTTATGGCTAGGAGTTAGTGTTAGAATTACAGTATAGTGCTTTTTCTCAGGGTGTCATGCATTAACGTTAAGATAATGTGTTAAAGTTAGGGTTATGGTGAGCTTTACCTCTTAAGGTGAGCAGTATGATCAGGGTTAGGTGTTATGTTCTGGGTTAGTCTTATGTGTGAGGGGTAGTGTTTATGCTCTGGGCATGGGCCCTGTATGCACTAGGAGGCAAAGATAGGGGTCTGTGATGGTCGCTGGTAACCTACTCTATCGTATGCAGTGTATGGGCCTCTGGTTTCCTGCAGGACACTGTCGCAGAGCGGGCTTTCATGCATGGCTTAGTAGGATTGTAGGCTTTCAAAACTCTGAGAAAGCAAGAAGTCTGAGAATTAGATTTCGGGTTAGGATTACGGCACGGTTTAGGGATGAAGATTAGTGTTAGGGTGAGGGCTTAGGGTTAAGGGTTAGGGTTAGGGTTAGGGTTGATGGTAGGTTGAAGTTTAGGGTTGGCACTTTAGAATATGGATGAGGTGTTATGGTTATGGCTAGGGGTTAGGTTTAGAATTATGGGATAGGGCTTCTTCTTTGGGTGCTATGCATTAACGTTAACATAAGGGGATAAATTAGTGTTATGGTTAGGTTTATGTTTTAAGGTGTGCAACAGGATCAGGGTTAGGTTTTATGTTTGGAGTTAGGGTTATCTGTTAGGGATAGTGTTTTTGCTTAGCGCACGGGCCCTGTCTTCACCAGGAGGGGGTGGTTAGGGACTAGGATTGCCACTGGGAACCCGCTCTATCATGCACTAGTTATGGGCCCCCGGGTTTCTTGCAGGACACAGTGGCAGAGCCTCCTTTTACTCATGACATGGGAGAATTGTAGGCTTTCTAAACTCTTAGAAAGCAAGAAGTCTGAGAATTAGATTTAGGGGTAGGTTTATGGTAATGTTTAGGGATGAAGGTTAGTGTTAGGGTGCGTTCTTAAGGTCAGTGGTTAGGGTTAAAGGTTAGTGTTAGGTTTAACCGTTACAGTCAGGTTTATGGTTATGTTTTAGGGTTAGGGTTAAGGTTAAGGTTTAGCGTTTGGTACAGTGTTAGGCTTAAGTTTTAGCTTTAGGGTTAAAGATTAGGATTAGGGTTAGGGTTAAGGGCTAGTGTGAGGGTTAATGATAAGGATCAAGACTAAGGGCTAGGGTTTTTGTTAGTGTTAGGAATAAGTCTTCGTGTAGGCTTTAGGGTTAGCGTTAAGTGTTATGGTTAGGGTTAGGTTTAGGGTTCATGGTTAGTGTTATGTTTAGGGGTTAGTGTTAGGGTTAGGGATTAGGTTTAGGGTAAGGTTTTAGAGTTCGTGTTCAGCGTTACGGTCGGAGCTTATGTTTACGGTTAGGGGTTAGTGTTAGTGTTAGGGCTGAGATTTAGCTTTTAGTTTAAGGGCACAGGACCTGTTTTATCTACGGTGAGAAGGGTGCTGTCGGAGTCTCCACGAAAGCACAAAATCGTTCCCTGATCCTTGGGAAAGGACCTACATGCAGGACTCAGGTGGAGCCTCATCTCACGCATAGTATAGCTGTATTGTAGGCTTGCTTCACTCTGAGAATGGAAGTAGTGTGAGAATCAGGGTTAGGGTTTGGGTTAGGGGTTTCGAGTTTGGGATTATGGTTCGAGTCAGGGTTAGGTCCTAGGGATTAGGAGTTAGGGTTAGTGTTAGGGATAGGGGTTAGTTGTTGGGTTTGGGTTAGGGTGCTAGGGTTAGGTTTAGGGTTGGGGTTAATATTAGGGTTAGCGTTTAGGGTTAAAGGATAGGATTATGGTTAAGGGTTTGGCTTAGGGTTAGGGTTAAGGGTTAGTGTTAAGGTTTAGGGTTAAGTTCAGGGTTACGTGTTAGGGTGAGGGTTAACAGTTAGGGTTATGGTTAGTGTCTTAGGGATAGGGTTAGGGTTAGAGTTAAGGGTTAGGATTAAGGGTGAATTGTTAGGGTTATTTTTAGGCATAGTTTTAAAGTTAGGGGCTAGGGTAATGTTTGGTTTGATGGTAGGTTTAAGGTTAGGGTTAGCAGTTTAGAATTCGCATTAGGGATTAGGTGTTATGGTTATGGCTTGGAGTTAGGGTTAGAATTCAGAGATAGGAGTTGTTCTCAGGGTAAGTGTTATGCATTAACGTTATGATAAGGAGTTAAATTTAGGGTTATGGTGAGATTTACATTTTAAGGTGAGCAATGGGATCAGGGTCAGGTGTTATGTTCAGGGTTATGGTTAGGGGTGAGGGGTAGGGTTTATGCTTACGACTCGGGCCCTGTCTGCACTAGGCAGGGGGGGAGGGGTTTGGGGTTGCGATTGTCGTCGGGAACCCACTCTAGTGTATGCTGAGTATGGGCACTGGGGTTTCCGGCAGGACACAGTGGTAGAGCCTCCTTTTATTCATGGCATGGGAGGATTGTAGGCTTTCTAACGCTGAGAAAGCAAGAAGTCTGATAATTAGATTTAGGGTTAGGATTATAGTTAGGGTTAGGAATGAAGTTAGTGCTAGGGTGAGGGATTAGGGCTAGGGATTATGGGTAGAGTTAAGGTTAAATGTTAGAGTTAGGTTTAACGGTTACAGTTAGGTTTAGGGTTACGTTTTAGGGTGAGGGTTATGGTTAGGGGTTAGGGTTTGGTACAGGGTTAGGGTTAAGTGTTAGGTTTAGGGTTAAAGATTAGAATTCGGATTAGGGTTGACGGTTAGTGTGAGTGTTAACGGTTAGGTTTGTGTTTAAGGGTTAGGGTTAGGGTTTAGGGCTAGTGTTAAGCGTTCGTGTTAGATTTAGGGTTAGAGTAAAGTGTTATGGTTAGGGTTATGGGTTAGCATTAGGGTTAAAGGTTAAGGGTTAGGTTTATTTTCAGGCACAGGGTTAGGATTAGGTGTTAGGGTTAGTGTTACCGTTAAGGTTTTTTGTAGGCTTAAGGTTAGGTTTAGCAGTTTAGAATTAGGGTTAGGGATTAGGTGTTATGGTTATGGTAAGGAGTTAGGGTTAGAATTATGGCATAGGGGTTGGTCTCAGGGTCAGTTTTATGCTTAAAGTTAGGGTAAGCGGTTAAAGTTAGTGTTACGGTGAGCTTTACGTGTTAAGGTGAGCAATAGGATCAGGGTTAGGTTTTATGTTCAGGGTTAGGGTTATGGGTGAGGGGTAGAGTTTATACTTAGGGTTAGGGTTAGGGTTAGGGTTTAGGCTTAAGGATCAAGGGTTAGGGTTAGGGTTAGTGTTAGGGCTGTTGGTAGGGTTAAATTTAGGGTTAGCAGCTTACAATTAGGTATTAGGTTTTACAGTTATGAATAAGAGTTAGGGTTAGAATTATGGGATAGGTGTTGTCCTCAGGGTAAGTATTATTCATTCATGTTAGGATAAGGGGTTAGGGTTAGGGTTATGGTGAGTTTTACATGTTAAGGTGAGCAATAGGATCAGGGTCAGATGTTATGATCAGGGTTATGGTTATGGGTTAGGGGCAGTGTTTATGCTTAGGGCACAGGCCCTGTCTTCACTAGGTGGGGGGGCTCGGAGGCTGGGATTGTCACCAGGAACCCACTCTATCGTATGCTGGGTATGGGCCTCTGGGTTTCATGCAGGACACAGTGGCAGAGCCTCCTTTCATGCATGGCATGGGAGGATTGTAGGCTTTCTAAACTCTGAGAAAGCAAGAAGTCTGAGAATTAGATTTAGGGTTAGGATTACGGTTAGGGTTAGGGATGAAGTTTAGTGTTAGGGAGAGGGCTTAGTGTTAGGGATTAGGGTTTGGTACAGGGTTAGGGTTAAGTGTTCGGCTTAGGGGTAAAGATTAGGATTAGTGTTAGGTTTAAGGGTTAGCTGAGGGTTAACGGTTAGGGTTAAGGTGAAGGGTTAGGGTTAGGGTTTAGGGTTAGGATTAGGGGTTCGTGTTAGGTTTAGGGTTACACTTAAGTGTTAGGGTTTAGGTTCAGGTTTAGGGTTCATGGTTAAGGTTATGTTTAGGGGTTAGGTTTAGGGGTTAGGTTTGGTGTAAGGGTATAGGGTTAGTGAAGGGAGTTTGGGTCAGGGTTTCTGTTTAGGGTAGGGGTTAGTGTTAGGACTTAGATTTAGCGATTAGTTTAAGGTCAGAGGACCTGTTTAATCTATGGTGAGAAGGGTGTGGAATCGGTCGCTGAGACACCACAGCATTGTTCCCTGGGCCTTGGGCTCAGACCTACATGCAGGAATCAGGGGGAGCCTGTTCTCATGCATGGCATGGTTGTATTGTAGGCTTGGTTAACTCTTAGAATGGAAGAAGTGTGAGAATTAGGGTTATGGTTAGGGTTAGGGATTTGGGTTTAGGAGAGTGTTCAAATGAGGGTTAGGGGTTAGGCATTAGGGGTTAGGGTTAGTGTTAGGGTTAGGGGTTGGGGTGAGGGTTGGGTTAGGGGCTAGGGTTAGGTTTAGGGTTGGGGTTAGTGTTAGTGTTCGAGTTAGGGATTAGAGTTAGGGTTAAGGGATAGGATTAGGGTTAAGAGTTTGGCTTAGGGTTCAGGTTAAGGGTTAGGGTTATGGTTAAAGATTAGTGTTAGTTTAAACAGTTGCAGTTAGGTTTAGGGTTAAATTTTAGGGTGAGGGCTTTTTAAACTCTGAGAGAGGAAGACGTCTGAGATTAAGATTTAGGGTTAGGATTATGGTTAGGATTAGGGATGACGATTAGTGTTAGGGTGAGGGCTTAGGGTTAAGGGTTAGGGTTAGAGTTAGGGTTAAGGTTAGTGTTAGTTTTAACGGTTAAAGTTAGGTTTAGGGTTAAGGTTTATTGTCAGGGTTAAGGTCAGGGGTTAGGGTTTCGTACAGGGTAAGAGTTAAGTGTTAGGTTTAGGGTTAAAGATTAGCATTATGGTTAGTGTTAAAGGTTAGTGTGAGGGTAAAAGTTTAGGGTTAAGTTTAAGGGCTAGGGTTAGGGGTTAGTGTTAGGGTTAAGGGGTTTTGTTAGGTTTAGGGTTACAGTTAAGTGTTATGGTTAGGGTTAGGGGTTACGGTTAGGCTTAGGGTTCATGGTTAGTGTAACATTTAGGGGTTAGGGCTAGGGTTAAATGATAGTGTTAGAGTTAAGGCTTAGGCTTTGGGTAAAGGTTTAGGGATAGGTTTACGGGTTAGGGTTAGTGTCAGGGTTAAATGTTAGGGTGAGAGTTAACAGTTATGGTTAAGGTTATTGGTTAGGGGTTGTGTTTATGCTTAGGGCACGTGCCTTGTCTGCACTAGGCGGAGAGGTTAGGGGGCTAGCATATTCGCCGGGAAATCACTCTATCGTATGCTGGGTATTGGCCCCTGGACACAGTGGCAGGGCCTCCTTTCACACATGGCATGGGAGGATTATAGGCTTTCTAAACTCTGAGAAAGAAAAAGTCTGAGAATTAGATTTAGGGTTAGGATTATGGTTAGAATTAGGGATGAAGTTTAGTGTTAAGGTGATGCCTTAGGGTTAGGGGTTAGGTTTAGGGTCAGAGTTAAAGGTTAGTGTTAGGTTTAACAGTTACAGTTAGGTTTAGCGTTAAGGTTTAGTGTTAGGGTTCAGTTTAGGGGATAGGTTTTGGTACAGGTTAAGGTTTAAGTGTTAAGTTTAGAGTTAAAGATTACAATTAGGGTTAGGTTTAAAGGTAAGTGTGAGGATTAACGGTTAGGGTTAAGCATGAGGGTTAGGGATTAGGTTTAGTGTTAAGGGTTTATGTTAGTTTAGGGTTAGAGTTAAGTGTTATGGTTAGGGTTAGGGGTTAGGGTTAGATATAGGGTGCATGGTTAGGGTTACGTTTAGGGGTTAGGGTTACGGGTTAGGTTTAGGGTGAGTGTTTGGTGTTAGTGTTGGGCATTAGGATAAGGGCTTAGGTTTAGGGTTAGCGTTTAGGTTTAGTGTTAGGGCTTAGATTTAGCGGTTAGTTTAAGGGCACAGGACCTGTTTAATCTATGGTGAGAAGGGTGCAGAATTGGTCCCCTTGACACCACACCATCGTACCTGGGCCTTGGGCCCAGACCTACATGCAGGACTCAGGCGGAGCCTCTTCTCACTCATGGCATGGCTCTATTGTAGGCTTGGTGAACTCTGAAAATGGAGGAAGTGTGAGAATTAGGGTTATGGTTATGGTTAATTGTTTGGGGTTAGGGGTTAGGGTTCGAGTGTGGTTCAGGGGTTAGAAATTAGGAGTTAGTGTTAGTGTTAGGGTTAGGGGTTAGGGGTTAGTGTTGGTTTAGGGGCTAGGGTTAGATTCAGAGTTAGGGTTAGTGTTAGGGTTAGGGTTAGGGATTATGGTTAGGGTTAGGAATTAGGGTTAGGGTTAGGCTTAAGGGATAGGATTAGGGTAAAGGGTTAAGGCTTAGGGTTAGCATTAGGGATTAGGGTTAGGGTTAAGTGTTAGGGTTTTGGTCTGATTTAAGGGTTAGGGTGAGCGTTAACAGTTAGGGTTAAGGTTAATTGTTAGGATTGGGGGTTAGGCTTAAGGATTCGTATTAGGGTTAGGGTATAAGGGTGAGACTTAATTCTTATGGCTAGGGACAGGGCTTTTGGTTAGGGATAAGGGTTAGGAGTTAGGGTTACTTTTAGGCATAGGGTAGGATTAGGGGTGAGGGTTAGGGTTAGGGTTAGTGTTAGGGTTGTTGGTAGTGTTAAGGTTAGGGTTAGCAGTTTAGAATTAGGGTTAGGGATTAGGTTTTATGGTTATGGCTAAGATTTAGGGTTAGAATTATGGGATAGGCGTTGTTCTCAGTGTAAGTGTTATGTATTAACTTTAGGAGATGCGGTTAAAGTTAGGGTTACAGTGTGGTCTACATGATAAGGTGAGCAGTAGGATCAGGGTTAGGTGTTACGTTCAAGCTTAGGGTTATATGTTAGGCGTACTTTTTATGCTTAGGGCACGGGCCCTGTCTGCACTAGGCGGGAGGATTAGGGGTCTAGGATTGTGGCCGAGAACTTTCTCTATCGTACACTGGGTATGGGTCCCTGGGTTTCATGCAGGACACAGTGGCAGAGCCTCTTTTCACGCATGGCATGGGAGGATTGTAGGCTTTCTAAACTCTGAGAAAGCAAGAAGTCTGAGAATTAGATTTAGGGATAGGATTATGGTTAGTGTTAAGGATAAAGTTTAGCATTAGGGTGAGGGCTTAGGGTTAGGGGTTAGAGTTACGGTCAGGGTTAAATGTTAGTGTTAGGTTTAATGGTTACAGTTAGCTTTAGGGTCAAGTGTTAGGGTTAAGGTTAAGGTTAGGGGTTAGGTTTTGGTACAGGGTAAGGGTTAACTGTTAGGTTTAGGGTTAAAGATTACGATTAGGGTTAGGTTTAAGGGTTAGTGTGAGAGTTAACGGTTAGGGTTAAGTTTAAGTGTTAGGGTTAGTGGTTAAGTTTAGGTTTAAGTGTTCGTGTTAGGTTTAGGGTTAGAGTTAAGTGTTATGGTTAGGGTTTGGGGTTAGGGTTAGGTTTAGGGTTCATCGTTAGGGTTACGTTTAGGCATTAGGGTTATGGGTAAGGATTAGGGTAAGGGTTTAATGTTAGTGTTGGGCGTTAGGGTCAGGGCTTAAGTTTAGGGTTAAGGGTTAGTGTTAGGTTTAGTGTTAGGGCTTAGATTTAGAGGTTATTTTAAGGGCACAGGACCTGTGTAATCTATGGTGAGAAGTGTGCAGAATGGGTCATCGCCACACCACACCATCGTACCCGAGGCCTTGGGCCCAGACCTACATGCAGGTCTCAGGCAGAGCCTCTTCTCACGCATGGCATGGTTTTATTGTAGGCTTGGCTAACTCTGAGAATGGAGGAAGTGTGAGAATTATGGTTATGATTAGGGTTAGGTGTTTGGGGTTAGGGGTTAGTGTTCGCGTGAGGGTTAGGTGTTAGGGATTAGGGGTTAGGGTTAATGTTAGCATTAGGGGTTAACGGTTAGGGTTGGGTTAGGGACTAGAGATAGATTTAGGGTTGGGGTTAGGGTTAGGGTTAGGGTTAGGGGTTAGGGTTAGGGTTAAGGGATAGGATTAGGGTTAAGGGTTAAGGCTTAGGGTTAGCATTAAGGGATAGGGTTAGGGTTAAGGGTTAGGGTTATGGTCCGAGTTAAGGGTTAGGGTGAGGGTTAACAGTTAGGGTTAGGGTTATAAGTTAGGGATAGTGTTAGGTTTAAGGTCTAGGGTTAGGGTTAGAGGTAGCTTTACTGCTAAGATTAGGTCTCGGCATTAAGGTAAGGGTTAGTGTTAGGGTTAAGGGTTAGGGTTAGGTTTAATTGTTAGGATTAGGATCAGAATTAAGGGTTAGGCTTAGGGTTAGGGGATAGGGTTAGGGTTTAGGGTAAACTTTTAAGGTTATGTTTAGGGATAAGGTTAGGGTTAGCGTTTAAGGTTAGGGTTAGTATTAGGGTTGTTTGTAGGGTTAAGGTAATGTTTAGTGGTTAGAATTAGGGTTAGGGATTAGGGGTTACTGTTATGGCTAGGAGTTAGGGTTAGAATTAAGTGATAGGGGTTGTTGTTAGCATAAGTGTTATGCATTAATGTTAGGATAAGTGGTTAAAGTTAGGTTTACGGTGAGGTTTATGTGTTAAGGTGAGCAATAGGATCAGGGTTAGAATTATGAGTGAGGGGTAGGGTTTTGCTTAGGGTATGGGCCCTGTCTGCCCTAGGAGTGGGATTGAGGGGGATGCGATTGTCACCAGAAACCCACTCTATCGTATGCAGGGTATGGGCCCATGGTTTTCTTGTAGGACACTCTGGCAGAGCCTGATTTCACGCATGGTAAAGGAGGATTGTAAGCTTTCAAATCTCTAAGAAAGTAAGAAGTCTGAGAATTAGATTTAAGGTTAGGATTATCGTTATGGTTAGGGATGAAGTTTAATCTTAGGGTGAGGGCTTCGGGTAAGGGGATATGGTTAGTTTTAGGGTTAAAAGTTACTGTTAGGTTTAACAGTTACAGTTAGACTTAGGGTTTAGGTTTAGGGTTAGGGTTAAACTTAGGGGTTATGGTTTGGTACAGGGTTAGGGTTAAGTGTTAGGGTTAGGGTTAAAGATCATGACAAGGGTTAGAGTTAAGGGTTAGTTTGAGTGTTAACAGTAGGGTTAAGGATAACTTTTATGGTTAGGGGTTAGGATTAGTGTTAGGGCTGAGATGTAGCGGTTAGTTTAAGGGCACAGGACCTGTTTAATCTATGGTGAGAGTGGTGCACAGGGTCGCTGCGACACAACACCACCGTACGCTGGGCCTTGGGCCAAGACCTACATACAGGACTCAGGTGGAGCCTCTTCTCACGCATGACATGGCTGTATTGTAGGCTTGGTTAACTCTGAGAATGGAAGAAGTGTCAGAAATCGGGTTAGGGCTGGCTGTAGGTGTTTTTAACCCCTAACCCTAACACTAACCCCCTAATCCTAACCCTAACACTAACCCCAAGGTTAAATCTAACCTTAACCCCTACGACAACCCTAACCCTAACCCTAACCCCTCTCACTGTAGAATAAACAGGTCCTGTGCCCTTAAACTAACCACTAAATCTAAGCCCTAACATCAACCGTAACCTCTGACCCTAAACCTAAGCCCTGAGCCTAAAGCCCAACACTAACTCTAAACTCTTACCCTAAAGCTAATCCCTAACCCTAATGCTAACCTCTAAACGTAACCCTAACTGTGAACCCTAATCCTAACCCTAACGTCGAGCGCTAACCATAGCACTTAACTCTAACCCTAAACCTAACATGAACCCTTAATCCTAACACTAACCCTAACCCTAACTCTTAACTTTAACCCTGACTGTTAACCCTCACACTAACCTTTAAACCTAACCTTAATCGTAATCTTTAACCCTAAACCTAATATTTAACCCTAATCCTGTACCAAACCCTAAACCCTAACCTTAAACCTAACCATAAACCTTAACCCTGAACCTAACTGTAACGGTTAAAACTAAGAGTAACCTGTAACGCTACCCGTAACCCCTAAGTCTAAGCCTTCACCCTAATACTAACCTTGATCCTTAACCCGAACCCTAACCCTAACCCTAAATCTAATTCTCAGTCTTCTTGCTTTCTTAGAGTTTAGAAAGCCTACAATCCTCCCATGCCATGCGTGAAAGGAGGCTCTTCCACTGTGTCCTGAATGAACCGCTGGGGCCCATAACCAGAGTACGATAGAGTGGGTTCCTGGTGACAATCCCAGCCCCCTAACCCCCCCCCCCGCCTAATGCAGACAAGGCCCGTGCCCTAAGCATAAACTCTACACCTCACCCAAAACTCTAACCCTGAAAATAACATTTAACCCTGATTCTATTGCTCACCTTAGAATGTAAACCTCACCGTAACCTGAACTTTAACCTCTTATCCTAACGTTAATGCATAACACTTACCCTGAGATTAACCCCTATCCCATAATTCTAACCCTATCTCCTAGTCATAACTGTGACAACTAGGAGAGAAAAGATGGCGGAGTGGTGGTGACGGCCTGAATCTGCGCTCCCGGGAAGGAAGGCATCGATCCGGACCTGCCACAACACTAGAAGACCGCTCCCACACTGGAACAGCGGTGTGAATCCACGGAGAATCAGCGTGGGACAAACAGAGCGAGTGAGGTCTGAGGTGAACGAAAATTGGGAACGCGGGACAGACACTAGCCAGCGGAGCGCGGGTCAGATACACCCGCCCCCAGCCGGGGCGGGTGCAGCCCCTCGGGAAAGCGGCTTGCCCTCCGCTCCCAATTGAACAGAGCCCTGACCCAGGCCAGCACAGAATCACTGAGGGATACGTGGCGCATTGGAGACAGGAGGCTTTATTTGCGAAATTACCTTAGAACCTGGGGGATCTCAGCTGAGACAGCGCTTGGCGAGGAGGGACGGATCTGCCCCAGGGCGGAAAAACACAAAAGACTCCCGGACAGCAAATAGCGTTGTACCCCGTGCTGCCTTTTTCGGCAGTTCTCCAGCCGGTCACCCCCGGTGCGTGTCCTTGCTGGCCAGCCCCTGGGCAGTGGCGGTCTCTGCCTGCCGGGGAGCCGGTCCCCTCCAGCCCCGGAGCTCGGCAGGCGCCATCTTGAAAGCGAGAGCGAAACGGCTCGGGAACCAAAAAGTGCCCAGCGGCTCTTTCTGCCCGTGCTGCCTTTTTCGGCAGTTCTCCAGCCGGTCACCCCCGGTGCGTGTCCTTGCTGGCCAGCCCCTGGGCAGTGGCGGTCTCTGCCTGCCGGGGAGCCGGTCCCCTCCAGCCCCGGAGCTCGGCAGGCGCCATCTTGAAAGCGAGAGCGAAACGGCTCAGGAACCAAAAAGTGCCCAGCGGCTCTTTCTGCCCGTGCTGTCTTTTTCGGCGGTTCTCCAGCCGGTGACCCCCTGGTGCGCGTCCTTGCTCGCCAGCCCCCGGGCAGTGGTGGTCTCTGCCTGCCGAGGAGCCGGTCTCCTCCAGCCCCGGAGCTCTGCAGGCGCCATCTTGAAAGCGAGGGCGAAACCCCTCGGGAGCCATAAAGTGCCGAGTGGCTCTCTTTGCCCGGCGCCCTCCGCTGGTCTCTGAACCAATGCCAGGAGTGCGGGATATGCCGGGGCCGCGCTCGGGGTGAAGGGACAGAGCTGCGCTAAGGCAAAAAAAAAAAAAACAACACGAACAAGAAGAATAGGCTCGCCGAACTGTATATTTTATTCTTGGTAAATTTCTTCTGGGTTTTGTTTGTTTGTGTTTGTGTTTGTTTTTGTTTTTTTTTTTTGGGTTTTTTCTTTTTTTTCTTTCCTTTTCTTTTCTTTTTCTTTTTTTTTCCGGCGGCAGACAGCCTCGGCGGGCACCTTCGCCCTCTGGGCCTCTGGCTGCCGCGCCTTTTTGAGCGCGGAGGTTGGATCCCCACCACCCTCGGAGCTGTGCGGGCGCGCAGACGTCATCTTGAAATCCACTGCGAAACCGCCCGGGACCCAGCCGGGCGGGCGTGAAGGGGCGGAGCTGCGCTAAGGCGTAAAAACAAAAACATCTTATGGCCGCTCCGGACCCAGCCGAGCGGAAGTGAAGGGGCAGAGCTGTGCTAAGGCATAAAACAAACAAACAAACAAAAAAACATTGAGTCGCTGAATTATATACTTCAGATTTGTGTATTTTTCTGCCTTGCGGTGTGGTGAGGTGCTATGTAGTTTGTTTTTGTTCATTTTTGTTGGCGTTTTTGGTGTTTTTTGGTTTGGCTTTTTGCGTTTCCTTTCTTTCTTTTTTTCTTTTTTTTTTTCTTTTTCTTCTTTTTTTCTTTTCTCTTTCGTTTTCTCCTCTTTCTTTTCTTTCTTTCCTTTTCTTTTTTCTTTTCTTTTCTTTTTTTTTTTCTCTTCTCTTTCTCCTCTCTTTTCGCCTTCTAACTGGGGACCCACGGTGAGCTTCGGAACGGGCCAGGTCCCTGGCTCTGGTACATACCGGATCCTGAGTAGTCACCCCCAGGGCCGGTGATCTGCGGGCACGCAATTGCCACTCTAGGGCCCACAGCCAAGTCACTGCGGAGCAATAGGGTACCAAGAGGCTCCCTGGACGGCCCTCTCCCCTGGTCCACGGACCTTATATAGGATCCCTGCCCAAGTGTAAACACTGAATACTTCTCCAGAAGCAAGAGTGTGGAACCTGATCCCTGGGGACATTGGGCCAAGACAGACTTTTGCCCGTGGGAGCTACAGCAACTGGGGCGCTGAGCAAGCAAAGTCACCATCCTCTCCCCATAGCTAGTATCTTGCCGGCAGATAGAGTCAGAAACCTCCCCTATAGAGGAAGAACCAAAGGGAAACAAACAAACAAACAAACAAAGAGAATTTCGGTCTACTATTAGTGTGGACCCTGCCTGCCTTCTGAAAGACCACAACACAGTGTCCTAACTCACCAAAGCGGTCCTGGATCACTCCAATCCTCTACGATTGGACCCATCGGAAGCAGTCCCCCAACGGAAACAGAAAAATCTCTGAACAATACACAACAGTCTCCCCCTCTTGCCAAAAGAAGCAACATACCTAGACTGTTTCACAGCCTAAGAATAGAGCACAAAGAGTCCTGTTAACCAGACTAAACCTATAAGTAAAATCCAACGACAAATCTAGATGGGAAGGGCCCAGCGAAAAAACACGGAGAGCAAAAAGAATCAAATGGAAAGCTCATCCCCAAAGAGAAATACCAGCTCCCAACCATCTGACACAAACCAGACTCAAAACACCAACATGTCACAGGAAGAATTCCAATTATGGATTATAAACAAGCTGAATAATATACAAGAATCAATGGATAAACAACACAAGGAAAACACAAAAAAAATACAGGATTTGGAGGAAAAATTCACTAAAGAAATTGAAATATTGAAGAAAAACCAAACTGAACTCCTAGAAGTGAAGAATTCACTCAGAGAGCTACAAAACACTGTGGAAAGTCTCAAGAGCAGGGTAGATCAAACAGAGGAAAGAATCTCAGAAATTGAAGATAACTTCTTCCAACTAAATAAGTCAGTCACAGAGATAGATCGAAAAAGTAAGAGAAATGATCTGAGTCTTCAAGAAATGTGGGATTATGTGAAGAAACCTAACTTGAGAGTTATTGGCATTCCTGAGGGTGAAGAAGATAACAAGCAAGGGTTGGACAAGCTATTTGAAGACATAATCGAGGAAAATTTTCCAGGCCTTGCCAATACTCTAGACATACAGATTCAAGAAGCTCAAAGGACCCCTGGGAGATTCATAGCAAATAGGAAAACACCACGCCACGTAGTCATCAGGCTGACCAAAATATCCACTAAAGACTCACTTCTCCGAGCTGTAAGGAGAAAGAAACAAGTAACTTACAAAGGAAAACCCATCAGAATTACGCCAGATTTCTCAGCTGAAACCTTACAAGCAAGAAGAGGTTGGGGCCCCATTTTCACGCTTCTGAAACAGAATAATGCCCAGCCTAGAATCTTGTACCCAGCTAAGCTAAGTTTTCTATACGAAGGAGAAATCAAGACATTCTCAGATAAACAAAGGTTGAGGGAATTCACCAAGACAAGACCAGCCCTCCAAGAAGTACTCAAAAGAGAATTATACACGGATCAGCACAAGAAAGATCCACGAATGTAAAACTACTCAAGAGCTAAAGATCAAATTCCAGATACCACAATGGCCCAGGAGAGAAAACATCACAATGAAGTGCTACCCAACAAGCTGAACAAAAAACTGTCTCACCTATCAGTTTTCTCAATAAATGTGAATGGCTTGAACTCCCCGCTCAAGAGACATAGACTGGCCCAATGGGTAAAAAAATACAATCCAAGTATCTGCTGTCTTCAAGAAACTCACCTAACCTGCAAAGATGCATTTAGACTGAAAATAAAAGGATGGAAATCGATATTTCAAGCAAATGGTAACCAAAAGAAAGCTGGTGTGGCAATCTTAATTTCCAATAGCTTAGCTTTCAAACCAACAAAAATAATAAAAGACAAAGATGGCTACTACATACTGATTAAAGGCACAATTCATCAAGAAGCCATGACTATACTCAATATATATGCACCCAACCTAGGTGCACCTAGATTCATAAAGCAAACCCTACTAGATCTCAACCAAATGATAGATAACAATACTGTAATAGCTGGAGACTTTAACACCCCACTGACAGTACAGGACAGATCCTCTAAACAGAAAATAAACAAAGACATAATGGACCTCAATAGAATGCTAGAACAAATGGGCATGGCTGACATCTATAGGACATTCTACCCAAAGTCCACAGAATATACATTCTTCTCATCAGCTCACGGGACATTCTCTAAGATTGACCATGTCCTAGGACATAAATCATGTCTTCAAAAATTCAAAAAAATAGAAATTATACCATGCATCTTCTCAGACCACAGCGGAATAAAAGTAACAATGATCACAAACAGAAACCCTCACTCTTACTCAAAGTCATGGAAGCTAAATAACCTTCTCCTGAATAATTATTCTATAAAAGAAGAAATCAAGATGGAAATCAAAAATTTCTTTGAATTAAATGACAATGGAGATACAACTTATCAAAATCTATGGGATGCAGCTAAAGCAGTCCTGAGAGGAAAATTCATATCCATAAATGCCTATATCAAAAAGACAGAAAACATGCAAATAGACAACCTAACGAATAGACTCAAAGAACTGGAGAAAGAAGAACAGAATGATCCCAAACCCAGCAGAAGGCGAGAAATTACTAAGATCAAATCAGAACTAAATGAAAAGGACAACAAAGAAACTATAAGGGAAATTAATAAAACAAAAAGTTGGTTCTTTGAAAAGATAAACAAAATAGACACACCTCTGGCTAGACTAACCAAGAGCACAAAAGTAAAATCTCTAATAACCTCCATTAGGAACATGAAAGGAGAAATCACAACCGATACTACAGAGATACAAGATATCATCTATGAATTCTACAAAAATCTTTATGCACACAAACTGGAGAACGTGGAGGAAATGGACAAATTTTTAGAAACACATAGTCTTCCCAGGCTCAACCAGGAAGAAATAGAGTACCTGAACAGACCAATATCAAGAACTGAAATCGAAACAGCAATAAAAAACCTTCCCAAAAAGAAAAGCCCTGGTCCAGATGGGTTCACACCTGAATTTTACCATACATACAAAGAAGAACTGGTGCCCATCCTACATAAACTATTCTCCAATATTGAGAAGGATGGTGTTCTCCCTAACACGTTCTACCAAGCCAATATAACATTAATACCAAAACCTGGAAAGGACACAACAAAAATAGAGAACTACAGACCAATTTCCCTCATGAATATAGATGCAAAAATTTTCAATAAAATACTAGCAAATTGAATCCAAGTACTTATCAAAAAAGTAATCCACCACGACCAAGTGGGCTTCATCCCCGAGATGCAGGGGTGGTTCAACATACGTAAATCTATAAATGTAATTCACCACATAAATAGAAGCAAAAACAAAAACCATATGATACTCTCATTAGATGCAGAAAAAGCATTTGACAAAATTCAACACCCTTTTATGATAAAAACGCTTAACAAAATAGGCATTGATGGAACCTACCTAAAAATGATACAAGCCATATATGACAAACCCACAGCCAACATCATACTGAATGGGGAAAAACTGAAAGCACTCCCACTTAGAACTGGAACCAGACAGGGCTGCCCATTGTCTCCATTACTTTTCAACATAGTATTGGAAGTCCTTGCGAGAGCTATCAGGCAAGAGAGCAGAATCAAGGGAGTCCAAATAGGGAAGGAAGAGATCAAACTCTCACTTTTTGCTGATGATATGATGTTATATCTGGAAAACCCCCAGGATTCAACCAAGAGACTCCTGGAATTGATTAACGAATACAGCAAAGTCTCAGGCTACAAAATTAATATACACAAATCAGAGGCATTTATATATGCCAATAACAGTCAATCGGAAAACCAAATTAAAGACTCAATACCCTTCAAAATAGCAACAAAGAAAATAAAATATCTAGGTATATATCTAACTAAAGAGGTAAAGGACCTCTATAAGGAAAACTATGAAACACTGAGAAAAGAAATAGCAGAACTTGCAAATAGATGGAAAAATATACCATGCTCGTGGATCGGAAGAATCAACATTGTTAAAATGTCTATACTACCCAAAGTGATCTACAGATTCAATGCAATCCCTATTAAATTACCAACATCATTCTTTACAGACATAGAGAAAATAATTATACACTTTGTATGGAATCAAAGAAGACCCCGTATAGCAAAAGCAATTTTAAGCAACAAAAACAAAATGGGAGGCATTAATTTGCCAGACCTCAAACTATACTACAAGGCCGTGGTTCTTAAAACAGCCTGGTATTGGCACAAGTGCAGGGACACAGACCAGTGGAACACAACAGAAAATCCAAATATAGAACCATCCTCATATAGTCACCTAATTTTCGACAAAGCGGGAAAGAATATACTCTGGGGACAAGAATCCCTATTCAACAAATGGTGCTGGGAGAATTGGTTAGCCACTTGTAGAAGACTGAAACAGGACCCACAGCTTTCACCTCTCACAAAAATCAAATCACGGTGGATAACGGACTTAAACCTTAGGCGTGATACAATCAGAATTCTAGAAGAAAATGTAGGAAAGACTCTTACAGACATTGGCCTAGGCAAAGAATTTATGAAGAAGACCCACAAGGCAATCACAGCAGCAACAAAAATAAATGAATGGGACATGATTAAATTAAAAAGCTTCTGCACAGCCAAAGAAACAGTCCAGAGAATAAACAGACCACCTACAGAATGGGAAAAAATTTTTGCATACTACACATCAGATAAAGGACTGATAACAAGAATCTATTTAGAACTCAGGAAAATCAGCAAGAAAAAATCAAGCAACCCTATCAAAAAGTGGGCAAAGGACATGAATAGAAATTTTTCAAAAGAAGATATAAAAATGGCTAACAAACATATGAAAAAGTGTTCAACATCTCTAATCATCAGGGAAATGCAAATCAAAACCACAATGAGATATCACTTAACCCCAGTGAGAATGGCCTTTATCAAAAAAACCCAAAACAACACATGTTGGCGTGGGTGTGGAGAGACAGGAACACTAATACACTGCTGGTGGGACTGCAAACTAGTGCAACCTCTGTGGAAAGCATTATGGAGGTATCTTAAACAGATTCAAGTAGACCTGCCATTTGACCCGGCAATCCCATTACTGGGCATATACCCAAAGGAAAAAAGGTCATTCTGTAACAAAGGCACGTGTACCCAAATGTTTATAGCAGCACAATTCACAATAGCAAAGATGTGGAAACAACCCAAATGCCCATCAATACATGATTGGATTAGTAAACTGTGGTATATGTATACCATGGAATACTACTCAGCTATAAGGAATGATGAAGATACAACATCTCTATGGTTCTCCTGGAGAGAGCTGGAACCCATTATATTAAGTGAAGTATCCCAAGAATGGAAAAACAAGCATCACATGTACTCACCAGAAAATTGGTTTCCTTGATCATCACCTAAATACAAATCTGGAAACGACACCAATTGGACATCAGACTGAGGTGGGGGGTGGGGGAGGGGATGGGGGTATGCCTACACAATGAGTGCATTGCGCACCGTTTGGGGAGTGGTAACACTTGATGGTGCTGACTCGGGAAAGGGGGGGTGGGGAAAAAAATATGAAACTATTGTTTTTAACTTGCACTGTTCACTTAATAATTTATCATGAATATTTCCCATATTATTTCATATCATTGTACAAGAAATAATGTATACATTATGAGGATATACTGTATCTAACAAGATATACTGTTAGACTCTTTGATTCTGTAAAATTAAATAAAAAAAAAAAAAAAGAAGCAAAAAAAAAAAAATAAATAACTGTGACAACTAATCCCTAACCCTAATTCTAAACCACTAACACTAACTGTTACCCTACGTAGTTAGTGTTACGGTAACCTACTGTTACCCTAACACTGAACCTAACCCTTACTCCTAACGCCAAAGCTATGGCTAAAAATAATGCTAACCCTTGACCCTTTACCCTAACTCCTAACCCTAACCCTAATCCTAACCACTAAACCCAACCTTAGCTCTTAACCCTAACCCTAAACCTTACCCTGACGCCTAGACCTAACACTAACACTAAACTAACACCTAACCCTAATCATAACCCCTAAAGCTAACCCTAACCCTGAACCCTAAACCTAACTCTAACACTTAATACTAACTATATCCCTAACCCCTAACCCCAACCCTAACCCTAACCGTTAACCCTCACCCTAACCCTTAAACCGGACCCTAACACTAAATCTTAACCCTAAAGCTACGCCCAACCCTTAACCATAATCCTATCCCTTAACCCTAAACCTAACCCCTAACCCTAAACCTAACACTAACCCCAATCCTAATTCTAACCATAGCCCTTAATACATCACTACGCCTAACCCCTAACCCTAACCCTAACCCCTAATGCTAACCCTAACACTGAACCCTAAACCTAACCCTATCCCTAACCCTTAAACATAACTCTATCCCTAACCAATAATCCTAAGCCTAATCTTTAACCCTCACCCTAGAGCTTAACTCAAACCGTAACCCTAAGCCTAAACCCCAACCCTAACACTTAACACAAACCCTAAGCCTAAACACTTAACGCCAATCCTATCCTTTAACCCTAACACTAACCCTGATGCCTAATCCTAACCCTAACACTAACCCCAATCATAAATCTAACCCTAGCCCCTAACGCAAAACTAACCCCTAACCCTAACACTAACCCTAAATCCTAGTCCCTAACCACTAAACCTCACTTGAACCCTAACCCCTAACACCAAACCCTTAACCCTAACCATAACCCTATTTCTCACACTACTTCCATTCTCAGAGTTAACCAAGCCTAAAATACAACCATGCAATGCGTGAGTAGAGTTTCCGCATGAGTCCTGCAAGTAGGTCTGGGCCAAAGGCCCAGGATCCGATGGTGTGGTGTCGCATGGAAACATTCTGCACCCTTCTCACCATAGATTACACAGGTCCTGTACCCTTAAACTAACCGCCAAATCAAAGCCCAAACACTGACCCTAACCCCTAACCCTACCTAAGCCCTGACCCTAATGCCCAACACTAACACTAAATGCTTACCCTAAACCTAACCCCTAAATGTAACCTTAACCATGAACCCTAAACCTAACCCAAACCCCTAACCCTAACCATAACACTTAACTCTAACCCTAAACCTAACATGAACACTTAACCCTAACCCTAACCCATAAACCTAACACTTAACCGTAACCCTAACCATTAACCCTCACACTAAACCTTAACCCTAACCCTAATCCTAATCTTTAAGCCTAAACCTAGCACTTAACCCTTACCCTGTACCAAAACCTAACCCCTAATCTTAACCCTAAGCTTAAACCTTAAAGCTTAACCCTAAACCTAACTGTAACTGTTAAACCTAACACTAACCTTTAACCCTGACCCTAACTGAAACCCCTAACCCTAAGCCCTCACCATAACAGTAACCTATATTGCTAACCCTAACCCTAATCCTAGCCCTAAATTTAATTCTCAGACTTCTTGCTTTCTCAGAGTTTACAAAGCCTACAATCCTCCCATGCCATGTGTAGAAGGAGGCTTGGCCACTGTGTCCGGCATGAAACCAAGGGGCCCATACCCAGTGTATGATAGAGTGGCTTCCGGCATCTATCCCAGCCCTCTAAGCCCCCTCCTAGAGCAGAGAGGGCTCGTGATATAAGCATAAACACTACCCCTCACCCATAACCCTAACCCTGAACATCACAGCTCACCCTGATACTATTGCTCACCTTAACACATCAACCTCACCATAACTCTAACTTGAACCCATTATCCTAACGTTAATGCATAAGACTTACCCTAAGAACAACCCCTATCCCTTAATTCTAACCCTAACTCCTAGCCACAATTGTAACACCTAATCCCTAAGGCTAATTCAAAACTGCTAAACATTACCTTATCCCTACAAACTAACCCTAACCCTAACCGCTAACCCTAACCATACACCTAAAAATAACCGTAACACTTGACACTTAACCCTAACCCTTAACCCTGATCCTAATCCTAACAATTAAACCTAACCCTAACTCTTAAGCCTAACACTAACACGTACCCTAATGCCTAGACCTAACCCTAAGAGTAAACGTAACCCCTAACCCTAACCCTAATCCCTAATGCTAACCCTAACACTGAACCCTAATCCTAAGCCTTAAACCTAACTCTATCCTTAACCCATAACCCTAGCCCTAACCGTTAACCCCACACTAACCCTTAACTCGACCTGTAACCCTAACCCTTAAAACTAAACCTAACACTTAACGCTAACCCTAAGCCTTAACGCTTAACCCTTATCCTATCCCTTAACCCTAACCCTAACCCATAACGCTAACCCTAACCCCACTCTAAATCTAACCCTAGCCCCTAACCCAACCCTAACCCCTAAGCCCTAACCCTATCACTAAACCCAACACCTACTCCCTAACCCCTAATCCTCACTCGAAGCTTAAGCCCTAACCCTAAGCCCTCTCCCTGACTAATCTTCATCCCTAACCCTAACCATAATCCTAACCCTAAATCTAATTCTCAGACTTCTTGCTATCTCAGAGTTTTAAAAGCCTACAATTCTCCAAAGCCATGCGTGAAAGCTGGCTCTGCCACAGTGTCCTGCATGAAACCCAGGAGCCCATACTCTGTGTACAATAGAGTGGGTTCCCGGGGACAATCACAGCCCCCTAACTCCCCCTGCTAGTGCTGACAGGGCCCATGCCCTAAGCAAAAACCCTGCACCTCACCCATAACCCTAACCCTGAAAATAACACCTAACCCTGATGTTATTGTTCACCTTAACACGTAAACCTCACTGTAACCCTAACTTTAACCCCTATCCTAATGTTATTGCATAACACTTACCCTAAGAACAAACCCTATCCCTTAATTCTAAGCCTAACTCCTAGCATAACCGTAACACCTAATCCCTAACCTTAATTCTAAACTGCTAAACATTACCTTCACCCTACAAACAACCCTAACACTAACCCTAACTCTAACCGCTAACCCTAACCCTAACCATTACCCTGATCATAATCCTAACAATTAAACCTAACCCTAATTCTTAACCCTAACACGAACCATTACCATAATGCCTAGACCTAACCCTAACTGTAACCCTAACCCCTAACCCTAACCCTAACCGCTAATGCTAACCCTAACCCCGAACCCTAAACCTAACCCTAACCCTATCCCTTAAACCTATTACTATCCCTAAACCATTACCCTAATCGCAACTGTTAACCCTCACTCTCACCCTTAACTTGGACCGAAACCCTAACCCTTAACCCTAACCTTAACCCTTACTGCTAATCTTAAGCCTTCACCCTTTACCTTAATCCTATCTTGTAAGCCTAACCCTAACGCTGACCCCTAACCCACCTGAACATTAACCCTAAACCTAAATCTAACGCTAGCCCCTTACAAAAACCTAACACCTAACCCCTGACACACTAATCCTAACTTCTAATTCCTAACCACTAAACTTCACTCAAACCCAAACCTCTAACCCCAAACACATAACCCTAACCATAACCCTAATTCTCACACTTCCTTCATTCTCAGAGTTGACCAAGCCTACAATAGAGCCATGCCACGAGTGAGAAGAGGCTCTGCCTGAGTCCTGCATGTAGGTCTGGGCCCAAGGCCCAAGTACGATGGTGTGGTGTTGAGGCGACCCAGTCTGCACCCTTCCCACCATAGATTAAACAGAGCATGTGCCCTTAAACTAACCACTAAATCTAAGCCCTAACACTAAACCTAAATCCTAACCCTAAACCTCGGCCCTTATCCTAACGCCCAACAGTAACACTAAACACTCGCCCTAAACTTAACCCGTAATCCGAACCCCTAAATGTAACCCTAACCATGAACCCTAAACCTAACCCTAACCTCTAGCCATAACCATAACACTTAACTCTAAACCTAAATGTTACACGAAGCCTTATTCCTAACCCTAAGCCCAACCCTAACCCTTAATCTTGAACCTTACCATTAACCCTCACACTAACCCTTAACCCTAACCCTAATCCTAATCTTTAACCATAAAGCTAACACTGAAGCCTAACCCTGTGCCAAACGATAAAACCAAACCTTAACCCTAACCCTGAAACTTAACCGTAAACGTAACTGTAACTGTTAAAAATAACACAAACCTTTAACCCTAACCCCTAACCCTAACAGCCCACCCTAACACTAATCTTCCTCGCTAAACATTACCATAATCCTACCCCTAAATCTAATTGTCAGACTTCTTGCTTTCTCAGAGTTTAGAAAGCCTAAAATCCTCCCATGCCATGAGTAAAAGGGGGCTCTACCACTGTGTCCTGCATGAAACCCAGGAGCCCATATCCAGCGTACGATAGAGTGGGTTCCCAGGGACAATCCCATCCCCCTAACCCCAGCCCCCCGCCCAGTGCAGACAGGGCCTGTACGCTAAGTATAAACACTACCCCTAACAGATAACCCTCACCCTGAATATAACACCTGACCCTGATCCTATTGCTCACCTTAAAACATAAACCTCCCCGTAACCCTAACTTATCCCCTTATCTTAACCTTAATGCATAACACCCTGAGAAGAAGCCCCATCCCATAATTCTAATCCTAATCCCCAGCCATAACCATAAGACCTCATCCCTAATTCTAAAATGCCAACCCTAACTTTCACCCTACAAACAACCCTAACCCTAACCCTAACCTCTAACCCTAAGCCCTCACCCTATCACTAATCTTCATCCCTAAACCGTACCATAATCCTAACCCGAAATCTAATTCTCAGACTTCTTGCTTTCTCAGAGTTTTGAAAGCCTACAATCCTACTAAGCCATGCATGAAAGCCGGCTCTGCCACAGTGTCCTGCAAGAAACCCAGAGGCCCATACACAGCGTACGATAGAGTGGGTTCCCAGCGACCACAACCGACCCCTAACTTCGATTCCTAGGGCATACAGGGCCCATGCCCTAAGCATAAACTCTACCCCTCACCCATAACCCTAACCCACAACATAACACCTAACCCTGATCCTACTGCTCACCTTAACACGTAAACCTCACCGTAACCCTAATTTTAACCCCATATCGTAACGTTAATGCATGACACCCTGAGAACAAGCCCTATACTGTAATTCTAACCCTAACTCCTAGACATAAGCATAACACCTAATCTCTAATTCTGAAACACCAACCCTAACCTTAACCCTACCAACAACACTAACACTAACCCTAACCCCTTACCCTAACCCTACGCCTAAAATTAACCATAACCGTTGATCCTTAGTCATAACCCCTAACCTTAACCCTAACCCTTAACCCTAATCCCAATCCTAACCATTAAACATAACCCCAACTCTTAACCCTAACTCTAACCTTTACCTTAATGCCTAGAGTTATAACCCCAACACTGACCTACAGTTAGAAGTAACACAAACCCCTAATGCTAACCTTAAACCTGAACAATAAACCTAACACTTAACCATAATACCCTAACCCTAACCCTAACCCTTAACCCTGACCCTAACCCTAAACCTTAACCCTAACCCTGAACCCTAACCCAAAGCCTACCCTTAACCCTAACCCTATCCATTAACCCTAACCGCAAACGATAACACTAACCCCAACCCTAAACCTACCCCTGGCCCCGTAACCCAGAATTAACACCGAACCCGTAACACTAACTCTACCCCTAACCACTAGCACCTAACCCTGACTCGAAACCTAACCCCTAACTCGAAACCCCTAACCCCAACCCTAACCTTAATTCTCACACTACTTCCATTCCCGAGTGAAGCAAGCCTACAATACAGCCATCCCATGTGTGAGATGAGGCTCCGCCTGAGTCCTGCATGTAGGTCTTGTCCCGGGGCCCAGGGCATGATGTTGTGCTTTCGTGGTGACTCTGACCGCACCCCTCTCACCGTAGATTAACCAGGTCCTGTGCCCTTAAACTGACCGCTAAATCTAAGCCCTACCACCAACCCTAACCCCTGACCCTGAACCTAAGCACCGAGCCTAAAGCCCAACACTAACTCTAAACCCTTACCCTAAACCTAATCCCTAACCCTAATGATAACACCTAAACGTAACCCTAACCGTGAACAGTAAACCTAACCCTAACCTCTAACACAAACCCTAACACATAACTCTAACCCTAAAACTAACCCTAACCCTTAACCCTAAACCTAAACCCTAACCTAACCCTTAACCTTAATCTTAACCGTTAACTCTCATGCTAACCTTTAATCCTAACCCTAATCCTAATCTTCCACCCTAAACCTAACACAACCCTAACCCTGTACCAAACCCTAACCCCTCATCTTAACCCTATCCGCAAACCTCATCCCCAAAACGAACTGTAACCGTTAAACCTAACAGTAACCTTAAACCGTAACCCTAATCTGTAACCCTATCCCCTCACCATAACACTACACTTCATCCTGAACCCTAACCAGAATCCTAACCCTAAATCTAATTCTCAGACTTCTTGCTTTCTTAGAGTTCAGAAAGCCTGCAATCCTCCCATGCCATGTGTGAAAGGAGGCTCTACCACTGTGTCCTGCATGAAACCCACGGGCCCATACCCAGAGTCCGATACAGTGGGTTCCCGGTGACAATCCCAGCCCCCTAACCTCCCCCCAGCTTAATGCCGACAGGGCCCATGCGCTAAGCATAAATGATACCTTTGACAGATAACCCTAACCCTGAACATGGCACCTAACCCTGTTCCTATTTCTCCCCTTAACACGTAAACCTCACCGTGAGCCTAACTTTAACCTCTTAACGTAACGTTAATGCATAACCCATTCCCTGAGAACATCCCCTATCCCATAATTCTAACCCTATCTCCTAGTCATAACTGTAACACCTAATCCCGAACCCTAATTCTCCACCGCTAAGCCTAACCGTAACGCTGCCTACAACCCTAACACTGACAGGAACCCTTAGTTCTAACCCCAACGCTATGCCTAACAAAAGCCCTAACCCTTCACCCTTCACCCTAACCCCTAAGCATTACCCTAACCTTTAACCGTAATCCTAATCCTAACCATTAAACCTAACCCTAGCTCTTAAAGCTAACCCTAAACCTTACCCTCACGACCAGACCTAACCCTGACACTAACCTAACACCTAACCCTAACCAGAACCCCTAAAGCTAACCCTAACCCTGAACCCTAAACCTAACCCTAACACTGAACCTTCACTGTATCCCTAACCCCTAAGCCTAATCCTAACTGTTAACCCTCACCCTAACACTTAAACTGGACCATAACACTAAACATTAACCCTAACACTAAACTTTAACCCTAACCATAAGCCCAACACTTAACCCTAATCCTATCCCTTAACGCTAAGCCTAACCCTAAGCCCTAACCCTAAACCTAACCCTAACCCCAACCCTAACCCTTAATCTTGACCCTTACCATTAACCCTCACACTAACCCTAATCCTAATCTTTAACCATAAAGCTAACACTGAAGCCTAACCCTGTGCCAAACGCTAAACCCAAACCTTAACCCTAACCCTGAAACTTAACCATAAACCTAACTGTAACTCTTACACCTAACACTAACCTCTAACCCTAACCCCTAACCCTAAGACCCCACCTTAACACTAACCCTAACCCTAAACATTATCATAATCCTACCCCTAAATCTAATTCTCGGACTTCTTGCTTTCTTAGAGTTTAGAAAGCCTAAAATCCTCCCATGCCATGAGTAAAAGGGGGCTCTGCAGCTCTCTCTTGCATGAAACCAGGAGCCCATACCTAGCGTATGATAGAGTGGGTTCCCGGGGACAATCCAATCCCCCTAACCCCAGCCCCCCGCCCAGTGCAGACAGGGCCTGTACGCTAAGTATAAACACTACCCCTAACAGATAACCCTCACCCTGAACATAGCACCTGACCCTGATCCTATTGCTCACCTTAAAACATAAACCTCCCCGTAACCCTAACTTATCCCCTTATCTTAACCTTAATGCATAACACCCTGAGAAGAAGCCCTATCCCATAATTCTAATCCTAACCCCTAGCCATAACCGTAACACCTCATCCCTAATTCTAAAATGCCAACCCTAACATTCACCCTACCAACAACCCTAACACTAACCCTAACCCCTAACCCTAAGCCCTCACCCTATCACTAATCTTCATCCCTAAACCGTACCGTAATCCTAACCCTAAATCTAATTCTCAGACTTGCTTTCTCAGAGTTTTGAAAGCCTACAATCCTACTAAGCCATGCATGAAAGCCCACTCTGCCACAGTGTCCTGCATGAAACCCAGAGGCCCATACACTGCGTACGATAGAGTGGGCTCCCAGCGACCATCACAGACCCCTAACTTCGCCTCCTAGTGCATACAGGGCCCGTGCCCTAAGCATAAACCCTACCCCACACCCATAACCCTAACCCAGAACATAACACCTAACCCTGATCCTACTGCTCACC
The DNA here is from genome assembly GCF_041146395.1 of Eulemur rufifrons. Taxonomy (NCBI): domain Eukaryota; kingdom Metazoa; phylum Chordata; class Mammalia; order Primates; family Lemuridae; genus Eulemur; species Eulemur rufifrons. The sequence goes on from NW_027182813.1 coordinate 2,405,694, forward strand.
TTAACACGTAAACCTCACCCTAACCCTAACTTAACCCCTTATCTTAACGATAATGCATGACACCCTGAGAACAAGCCCTATACCGTAATTCTAACCCGAACTCCTAGCCATAACCATAACACCTAATCCCTAATTCTGAAACGCCAACCCTAACCTTAACCCTACCAACAACACTAACACTAACCCTAAAACCCTTACCCTAACCCTACGCCTAAAAATAACCCTAACCGTTGATCCTTAGTCATAACCCCTAAAGCTTAACCCTAACCCTTAACGCTAATCCCAATCCTAACCATTAAACATAACCCTACTTAACCCTAACCCTAACCTATACGCTAATGCCTAGAGATCTAACCCCAACACTGACCTACAGTTAACACTAACCCTAACCCCTAATCCTAACCTTAAACCTGAACCATAAACCTAACCCTTAACCCTAACCCTATTCCTAACCCCCTAACCCTAACCCTAACTGCTAAGCCTCACCCTAACACTTAACCCTGACTCTAACCCTAAACCTTAACCCTAACCCTGAACCCTAACCCTAAGCCTAACCCTTAACCCTAACCCTATCCCTTAACCCTAACCCCTAACCCTAACGCTAACCCCAACCCTAAACCTAACCCTGGCCCCCAACCCAAACTTAACACCTAACCCCTAACACTAACTCTAAACCTAACCACTAATCCCTAGCACCTGACCCTGACTCGAAACCTAACCCCTAACTTGAAACCCCTAACCCCAAACCTAACCCTAATTCTCACACTACTTCCATTCCCAGAGTGAAGCAAGCCTACAATACAGCCATGCCATGTGTGAGATGAGGCTCTGCCTGAGTCCTGCATGTAGGTTTTGTCCCAAGGCCCAGGGAATGATGTTGTGCTTTTGTGGTGACTCCGACCACACCCCTCTCACCGTAGATTAACCAGGTCCTGTGCCCTTAAACTGACCGCTAAATCTAAGCCCTACCACCAAACCTAACCTCTGACCCTGAACCTAAGCCCCGAGCCTAAAGCCCAACACTAACTCTAAACACTTACCCTAAACCTAATCCCTAACCCTAATGCTAACCCCTAAACGTAACTCTAACCACGAACAGTAAACCTAACCCTAACCTCTAACACAAACCCTAACACATAACTCTAACCCTAAAACTAACCCTAACCCTTAACCCTAAACCTAAACCCTAACCCTAACCCTTAACCTTAATCTTAACCGTTAACTCTCATGCTAACCTTTAATCCTAACCCTAATCCTAATCTTCAACCCTAAACCTAACACAAGCCTAAACCTGTACCAAACCCTGACCCCTCATCTTAACCCTATCCGCAAACCTCATCCCCAAAACGAACTGTAACCGTTAAACCTAACAGTAACCTTAAACCGTAACCCTAATCTGTAACCCTATCCCCTCACCATAACACTACACTTCATCCTGAACCCTAACCAGAATCCTAACCCTAAATCTAATTCTCAGACTTCTTGCTTTCTTAGAGTTTAGAAAGCCTGCAATCCTCCCATGCCATGTGTGAAAGGAGGCTCTACCACTGTGTCCCGCAAGAAATCCACGGGCCCATACCCAGAGTCCCATACAGTGGGTTCCCGGTGACAATCCCAGCCCCCTAACCTCCCCCCAGCCTAATGCCGACAGGGCCCGTGCGCTAAGCATAAATGATACCTTTAACAGATAACCCTAACCCTGAACATGGCACCTAACCCTGTTCCTATTTCTCCCCTTAACACGTAAACCTCACCGTGAGCCTAACTTTAACCTCTTAACGTAACGTTAATGCATAACCCATTCCCTGAGAACATCCCCTATCCCATAATTCTAACCCTATCTCCTAGTCATAACTGTAACACCTAATCCCTAACCCTAATTCTCCACCGCTAAGCCTAACCGTAATGCTGCCTACAACCCTAACACTGACAGGAACCCTTAGTTCTAACCCCAACGCTATGCCTAACAAAAGCCCTGACCCTTCACCCTTCACCCTAACCCCTGAGCATTACCCTAACCTTTAACCGTAATCCTAATCCTAACCATTAAACCTAACCCTAGCTCTTAAAGCTAACCCTAAACCTTACCCTCACGACCAGACCTAACCCTGACACTAACCTAACACCTAACCCTAACCAGAACCCCTAAAGCTAACCCTAACCCTGAACCCTAAACCTAACCCTAACACTGAACCTTCACTGTATCCCTAACCCCTAAGCCTAATCCTAACTGTTAACCCTCACCCTAACACTTAAACTGGACCATAACACTAAACATTAACCCTAACACTAAACTTTAACCCTAACCATAAGCCCAACACTTAACCCTAATCCTATCCCTTAACGCTAAGCCTAACCCTAAGCCCTAACCCTAAACCTAACCCTAACCCCAACCCTAAACCTTAATCTTGACCCTTACCATTAACCCTCACACTAACCCTAATCCTAATCTTTAACCATAAAGCTAACACTGAAGCCTAACCCTGTGCCAAACGCTAAACCCAAACCTTAACCCTAACCCTGAAACTTAACCATAAACCTAACTGTAACTCTTACACCTAACACTAACCTCTAACCCTAACCCCTAACCCTAAGACCCCACCTTAACACTAACCCTAACCCTAAACATTATCATAATCCTACCCCTAAATCTAATTCTCGGACTTCTTGCTTTCTTAGAGTTTAGAAAGCCTAAAATCCTCCCATGCCATGAGTAAAAGGGGGCTCTGCAGCTCTCTCTTGCATGAAACCAGGAGCCCATACCTAGCGTATGATAGAGTGGGTTCCCGGGGACAATCCCATCCCCCTAACCCCAGCCCCCCGCCCAGTGCAGACAGGGCCTGTACGCTAAGTATAAACACTACCCCTAACAGATAACCCTCACCCTGAACATAGCACCTGACCCTGATCCTATTGCTCACCTTAAAACATAAACCTCCCCGTAACCCTAACTTATCCCCTTATCTTAACCTTAATGCATAACACCCTGAGAAGAAGCCCTATCCCATAATTCTAATCCTAACCCCTAGCCATAACCGTAACACCTCATCCCTAATTCTAAAATGCCAACCCTAACCTTCACCCTGCCAACAACCCTAACCCTAACCCTAAGCCCTCACCCTATCACTAATCTTCATCCCTAAACCGTACCGTAATCCTAACCCTAAATCTAATTCTCAGACTTGCTTTCTCAGAGTTTTGAAAGCCTACAATCCTACTAAGCCATGCATGAAAGCCCGCTCTGCCACAGTGTCCTGCATGAAACCCAGAGGCCCATACACTGCGTACGATAGAGTGGGCTCCCAGCGACCATCACAGACCCCTAACTTCGCCTCCTAGTGCATACAGGGCCCGTGCCCTAAGCATAAACCCTACCCCACACCCATAACCCTAACCCAGAACATAACACCTAACCCTGATCCTACTGCTCACCTTAACACGTAAACCTCACCCTAACCCTAACTTAACCCCTTATCTTAACGATAATGCATGACACCCTGAGAACAAGCCCTATACCGTAATTCTAACCCGAACTCCTAGCCATAACCATAACACCTAATCCCTAATTCTGAAACGCCAACCCTAACCTTAACCCTACCAACAACACTAACACTAACCCTAAAACCCTAACCCTAACCCTACGCCTAAAAATAACCCTAACCATTGATCCTTAGTCATAACCCCTAAAGCTTAACCCTAACCCTTAACGCTAATCCCAATCCTAACCATTAAACATAACCCTACTTAACCCTAACCCTAACCTATACGCTAATGCCTAGAGATCTAACCCCAACACTGACCTACAGTTAACACTAACCCTAACCCCTAATCCTAACCTTAAACCTGAACCATAAACCTAACCCTTAACCCTAACCCTATTCCTAACCCCCTAACCCTAACCCTAACTGTTAAGCCTCACCCTAACACTTAACCCTGACTCTAACCCTAAACCTTAACCCTAACCCTGAACCCTAACCCTAAGCCTAACCCTTAACCCTAACCCTATCCCTTAACCCTAACCCCTAACCCTAACGCTAACCCCAACCCTAAACCTAACCCTGGCCCCCAACCCAGACTTAACACCTAACCCCTAACACTAACTCTAAACCTAACCACTAATCCCTAGCACCTGACCCTGACTCGAAACCTAACCCCTAACTCGAAACCCCTAACCCCAAACCTAACCCTAATTCTCACACTACTTCCATTCCCAGAGTGAAGCAAGCCTACAATACAGCCATGCCATGTGTGAGATGAGGCTCTGCCTGAGTCCTGCATGTAGGTTTTGTCCCAAGGCCCAGGGAATG
>NW_027182813.1:2412500-2495000 GCF_041146395.1 Eulemur rufifrons
CCCTGACCCTAACCATTACCCGCACCCAAGCATTTAACCCTGACCCTAACCCTAATCCTTAATGATAACCCTAACACTAAACCGTAACCCTAAGCCCAACACTTATCCCTAATCCTATCCCTTAACCCTAACCCTAATGCTACCCCTAAACGTAACCCTAACCGTGACCAGTAAACCTAACCCTAACCTCTAACACAAACCATAGCACATAACTCTAACCCTAAAACTAACCCTAACCCTAACCCTAACCCTAAACCCTAACTCTTAACCTTAACACTAAGCGTTAACTCTCACGCTAACCTTTAATCCTAACCCTAATCCATTTCTTCAACCCTAAACCTAACACTTAACCCTAACCCTGTACCAAACCCTAACCCCTGATCTTAACCCTAACCGTAAACCTCAACCCTAAACCAAAGTGTAACCGTTAAACCTAAGAGTAACCTTTAACCCTAACCCTAATCCCTAACCCTAAGCCCTCACCCTAACAATAAACTTCATCCTTAACACTAACCAGAATCCTAACCCTAAATCTAATTCTCAGACTTCTTGCTTTCTTAGAGTTTAGAAAGCCTGCAATCCTCCCATGCCATGCGTGAAAGGAGGCTCTACCACTGTGTCCTGCATGAAACCCAAGGGGTCATACCCAGAGTATGATAGAGTGGGTTCCCGGGTACAATCTCAGCCCCCTAAATTTCCCCCGCCGGCCCAATGCAGAGAGGGCCCGTGCGCTAAGCATAAACAATACCTTTAACAGATAACCCTAACCCTGAACATAACACCCAACCCTGTTCCTATTTCTCCCCTTAACACGTAAACCTCACCGTGCGCCTAACTTTAACCTCTTATCCTAACGTTAATGCATAACCCATTTCCTGAGAACAACCCCTATCCCATAATTCTAACCCTATCTCCTAGTCATCACTGTGACACCTAATCCCTAACCCTAATTCTAAACCGCTAACCCTAACCGTAACCCTACCTACAACCCTAACACTGACAGTAACCCTTACTTTTAACCCCAACGCTGTGCCTAACAAAAACCCTAACCCTTGACCCTAACCCTTCACCCTAACCCCTAAGCCTTACCCTAACCCTTAACCCTTATCCTAATCCTAACCATTAAACCTAACCCTAGCTCTTAAAGCTAACCCTAAACCTTACCCTCACGACTAGACCTAATCCTGACACTAACCTAACACCTAACCCTAACCAGAACCCCTAAAGCTAACCCTGAACCCTATCCCTAACCCGAGCAGTAAACTTTAACCCTAAACCTAAGCCCAAACCGTAACCCTAATCCTATCCATTTACCCTAAAACTAACCCCTAAACCTAACACCTATACCTCACCCTAACTCTAACCCCAATCCTAATTCTAACCATACCCCTTCATAAAACACTAACTCCTAACCGCTAACCCTAACACTAACCAAAAACCCTAATCATTAATCCCTAACCCTAACGCTTAACCTTTACCCTAACCGTTAACCCTCACCCTAAATCTAAACACTGACCCTAACCTTAACCTTTAACTCTAAGCCTAACGCTTAACCCTACAGTAAGGAAGACCCTTAATGCTAATGGGATCCCTTATCCCTAACCCTAACACTACAGCTAAAAATAACCCTAACCTTGGATCCTTAAACCTAACCCCTAACACTTACTTTAACCCCAAACCCTAACCCTAATCCTAAGCCTTAAACCTAACCCTATCTCTTAACCCTAACGCTAGCCCTTACCCTAACGCCTAGATCTAACCCTAAATCTAATATACCGCCTAATCCTAACCTTAAGCCCTAATGCTAACACTAACCCTGAACCCTAAACCTACCCGTAACCCTTAACACTAACCCTATCCATGAACCTAAACCCTGAGCCTAACCATTACACGCACCCAAGCATTTAACCCTGACCCTAACCGTTATCCTTAATGATAACCTTAACACTAAACCCTAACCCTAAGGCCAACACTTAACCCTAATCCTATCCCTTAACCCTAACCCTAACCCTAATACTACCCCCTAAACGTAACCCTAACCGTGACCAGTAAACCTAACCCTAACCTCTAACACAAACCATAGCACATAACTCTAACCCTAAAACTAACCCTAACCCCAACCCTAACCCTAAACCCTAACACTTAAGCTTAACCCTAAGCGTTAACTCTCACGCTAAACTTTAATCCTAACCCTAATCCTAATCTTCAACCCTAAACCTAACACTTAACCCTAACCCTGTACCAAACACTAAACCCTCATCTTAACCCTAACCGTAAACCTCAACCCGAAACCAAAGTGTAACCATTAAATCTAAGAGTAACCTTTAACTATAAACCTTATCCCTAACCCTAAGCCCTCACCCTAACTCTAAACTTCATCCTTAACCCTAACCATAATCCTAACCCTAAATCTAATTCTCAGACTTCTTGCTTTCTTAGAGTTTAGAAAGCCTGCAATCCTCCCATGCCATGCGTGAAAGGAGGCTCTACCCCTGTGTCCTGTATGAAACTCACGGGCCCATACCCAGAGTATGATAGAGTGGGTTCCCGGGTACAATCCGAGCCCCCTAAACTCCCCCCGCCCACCTAATGCAGACAGGGCCCGTGCGCTAACATAAACAATACCTTTAACAGATAACCCTAACCCTGAACATAACACCAACCCTGTTCCTATTTCTCCCCTTAACACGTAAACCTCACCGTGCGCCTAACTTTAACCTCTTATCCTAACGTTAATGCATAAACCGTTTCCTGAGAACAACCCCTATCACATAATTCTAACCCGATCTCCTACTAATCACTGTGACACCTAATCCCTAACCCTAATTATAAACCGCTAACCCTAACCGGAACCCTAACTACAACCCTAACACTGACAGTAACCCTTACTTCTAACCCCAACGCTATGCCTAACAAAGACCCTAACCGTTGACCCTAACCCTTCACCCTAACCCCTAAGCCTTACCCTAACCCTTAACCCTAATCCTAATCCTAACCATTAAACCTAACCCTAGCTCTTAAAGCTAACCCTAAACCTTACCCTCACGACTAGACCTAACCCTGACACTAACCTAACACCTAATCCTAACCAGAACCCCTAAAGCTAACCCTGAACCGTATCCCTAACCCTAGCAGTAAACTTTAACCCTAAACCTTAGTCCAACCCGTAACCCTAATCCTATCCTTTTACCCTAAAACTAACCCCTAAACCTAACCCCCATACCTCACCCTAACTCTAACCCCAATCCTAATTCTAACCAAACCCCTTCATAAAACACTAACTCCTAACCGCTAACCCTAACACTAACCAAAAACCCTAATCACTAATCCCTAACCCTAACGCTTAACCTTTACCCTAACCGTTAACCCTCACCCTAAATCTTAACACTGACCCTAACCTTAACCTTATCCTTAATGATAACCCTAACACTGAGCCCTAACAGTAAGCCCAACACTTAACCGTAATCCGATCCCTTAACCCTAACCCTAAAACTAATGTTAACCCCTAAACGTAACCCTAACCGTGACCAGTAAACCTAAACCTAACCTCTAACACAAACCATAGCACACAACTCTAACCCTAAAACTAACCCTAACCCTAACCCTAAACCCTAACTCTTAACCTTAACCCTAAGCGTTAACTCTCACGCTAACCTTTAATCCTAACCCTAATCCTAATCTTCAACCCTAAACCTAACACTTAACCCTAACACTGTACCAAACCCTAACCCCTCATCTTAACCCTAACCGTAAACCTCAACCCTAAACCAAAGTGTAACCGTTAAAACTAAGAGTAACCTTTAACCCTAACCCTAATCCCTAACCCTAAGCCCTCACCCTAACACTAAACTTCATCCTTAACCCTAACCATAATCCTAACCCTAAATCTAATTCTCAGACTTCTTGCTTTCTTAGAGTTTAGAAAGCCTGCAATCCTCCCATGCCATGCGTGAAAGGAGGCTCTACCTCTGTGTCCTGCATGAAACCCACGGGCCCATACCCAGAGTATGATAGAGTGGGTTCCCGGGTACAATCCCAGCCCCCTAAACTCCCTCCGCCCGCCTAATGCAGACAGGGCCCGTGCGCTAAGCATGAACAATACCTTTAACAGATAACCCTAACCCTGAACATAACACCCAACCCTGTTCCTATTTCTCCCCTTAACACGTAAACCTCACCATGCGCCTAACTTTAACCTCTTATCCTAACGTTAATGCATAACCCATTTCCTGAGAACAACCCCTATCCCATAATTCTAACCCTATCTCCTAGTCATCACTGTGACACCTAATCCCTAACCCTAATTCTAAACCGCTAACCCTAACCGTAACCCTACCTACAACCCTAACACTGACAGTAACCCTTACTTCTAACCCCACCGCTATGCCTAACAAAAACCCTAACCCTTGACCCTAACCCTTCACCCTAACCCCTAAGCCTTACCCTAACCCTTAACCCTAATCCTAATCCTAACCATTAAACCTAACCCTAGCTCTTAAAGCTAACCCTAAACCTTACCCTCACGACTAGACCTAACCCTGACACTAACCTAACACCTAACCCTAACCAGAACCCCTAAAGCTAACCCTGAACCCTATCCCTAACCCTAGCAGTAAACTTTAACCCTAAACCTAAGCCCAACCCGTAACCCTAATCCTATCCTTTTACCCTAAAACTAACCCCTAAACCTAACCCCTATACCTCACCCTAACTCTAACCCCAATCCTAATTCTAACCATACCCCTTCATAAAACATTAACTCCTAACCGCTAACCCTAACACAAACCAAAAACCCTAATCACTAATCCCTAACCCTAATGCTTAACCTTTACACTAACCGTTAACCCTCACCCTAAATCTTAACACTGACCCTAACCTTAACCTTTAACTCTAAGCCTAACCCTTTACCCTACAGTAAGGAAGACCCTTAATGCTAATGGGATCCCTTATCCCTAACCCTAACACTACAGCTAAAGATAACACTAACCTTGGATCCTTAAACCTAACCCCTAACACTTACTTTAACCCCAAACCCTAACCCTAATCCTAAGCATTAAACCTAACTCTATCTCTTCACCCTAACGCTAGCCCTTACCCTAACGCCTAGATCTAACCCTAAATCTAACCTACCGCCTAATCCTAACCTTAAGCCCTAATGCTAACACTAACCCTGAACCCTAAACCTACCCGTAACCCTTAACACTAACCCTATCCGTGAACCTTAACCCTGACCCTAACCATTAACCGCACCCAAGCATTTAACCCTGACCCTAACCCTAATCCGTAATGATACACCTAACACTAAACCCTAACCCTAAGCCCAACACTTAACCCTAATCCTATCCCTTAACCCTAACCCTAACCCTAATGCTACCCTCTAAACGTAACCCTAACCGTGACCAGTAAACCTAACCCTAACCTCTAACACAAACCATAGCACATAACTCTAACCCTAAAACTAACCCTAACCCTAACCCTAACCCTAAACCCTAACTCTTAACCTTAACCCTAAGCGTTAACTCTCAACCTAACCTTTAATCCTAACCCTAATCCTAATCTTCAACCCTAAACCTAACACTTAACCCTAACCCTGAACCAAACCCTAACCCCTCATCTTAACCCTAACCGTAAACCTCAACCCTAAACCAAAGTGTAACCGTTAAACCTAAGAGTAACCTTTAACCCTAACCCTAATCCCTAACCCTAAGCCCTCACCCTAACACTAAACTTCATCCTTAACCCTAACCAGAATCCTAACCCTAAATCTAATTCTCAGACTTCTTGCTTTCTTAGAGTTTAGAAAGCCTGCAATCCTCCCATGCCATGCGTGAAAGGAGGCTCTACCACTGCGTCCTGCATGAAACCCACGGGCCCATACCCAGAGTATGATAGAGTGGGTTCCCGGGTACAATCCCAGCCCCCTAAACTCCCCCCGCCCGCCTAATGCAGACAGGGCCCGTGCGCTAAGCATAAACAATACCTTTAACAGATAACCCTAACCCTGAACATAACACCCAACCCTGTTCCTATTTCTCCCCTTAACACGTAAACCTAACCGTGCGCCTAACTTTAACCTCTTATCCTAACGTTAATGCATAACCCATTTCCTGAGAACAACCCCTATCCCATAATTCTAACCCTATCTCCTAGTCATCACTGTGACACCTAATCCCTAACCCTAATTCTAAACCGCTAACCCTAACCGTAACCCTACCTACAACCCTAACACTGACAGTAACCCTTACTTCTAACCCCAACGCTATGCCTAACAAAAACCCTAACCCTTGACCCTAACCCTTCACCCTAACCCCTAAGCCTTACCCTAACCCTTAACCCTAATCCTAATCCTAACCATTAAACCTAACCCTAGCTCTTAAAGCTAACCCTAAACCTTACCCTCACGACTAGACCTAACCCTGACACTAACCTAACACCTAACCCTAACCAGAACCCCTAAAGCTAACCCTGAACTGTATCCCTAACCCTAGCAGTAAACTTTAACCCTAAACCTAAGCCCAACCCGTAACCCTAATCCTATCCTTTTACCCTAAAACTAACCCCTAAACCTAACTCCTATACCTCACCCTAACTCTAACCCCAATCCTAATTCTAACCATACCCCTTCATAAAACACTAACTCCTAACCACTAACCCTAACACTAACCAAAAACCCTAATCACTAATCCCTAACCCTAATGCTTAACCTTTACCCTAACCGTTAACCCTAAATCTTAACACTGACCCTAACCTTAACCTTTAACTCTAAGCCTAACCCTTATCCCTACAGTAAGGAAGACCCTTAATGCTAATGGGATCCCTTATCCCTAACCCTAACACTACAGCTAAAAATAACCCTAACCTTGGATCCTTAAACCTAACCCCTAACACTTACTTTAACCCCAAACCCTAACCCTAATCCTAAGCATTAAACCTAACCCTATCTCTTAACCCTAACGCTAGCCTTTACCCTAACGCCTAGATCTAACCCTAAATCTAACCTACCGCCTAATCCTAACCTTAAGCCCTAATGCTAACACTAACCCTGAACCCTAAACCTACCCGTAACCCTTAACACTAACCCTATCCGTGAACCTTAACCCTGACCCTAACCATTACCCGCACCCAAGCATTTAACCCTGACCCTAACCCTAATCCTTAATGCTAACCCTAACTCTAAAGCCTAACCCTAAGCCCAACACTTATCCCTAATCCTATCCTTTAACCCTAACCCTAACCTTAATGCTACCCCCTAAACGTAACTCTAACCGTGATCACTAAACTTAACCCTAACCTCTAACACAAATCATAGCACATAACTCTAACCCTAAAACTAACCCTAACCCTAACCCTAATCCTAAACCCTAAATCTTAACCTTAACACTAAGCGTTAACTCTCACGCTAACCTTTAATCCTAACGCTAATCCGAATCTTCAACCCTAAACCTAACACTTAACCCTAACCCTGTACCAAACCCTAACCCCTCATCTTAACCCTAACCGTAAACCTCAACCCTAAACCAAAGTGTAACCGTTAAACCTAAGAGTAACCTTTAACCCTAACCCTAATCCCTAACCCTTAGCCCTCACCCTAACACTAAACTTCATCCTTAACCCTAACCAGAATCCTAACCCTAAATCTAATTCTCAGACTTCTTGCTTTCTTAGAGTTTAGAAAGCCTGCAATCCTCCCATGCCATGCGTGAAAGGAGGCTCTACCACTGTGTCCTGCATGAAAACCACGGGCCCATACCCAGAGTATGATAGAGTGAGTTCCCGGGTACAATCCCAGCCCCCTAAACTCCCCCCGCCCGCCTAATGCAGACAGGGCCCGTGCGCTAAGCATAAACAATACCTTTAACAGATAACCCTAACCCTGAACATAACACCAACTCTGTTCCTATTTCTCCCCTTAACACGTAAACCTCACCGTGCGCCTAACTTTAACCTCTTATCCTAACGTTAATGCATAACCCATTTCCTGAGAACAACCCCTATCCCATAATTCTAACCCGATCTCCTAGTCATCACTGTGACACCTAATCCCTAACCCTAATTCTAAACCGCTAACCCTAACCGGAACCCTAACTACAACCCTAACACTGACAGTAACCCTTACTTCTAACCCCAACGCTATGCCTAACAAAAACCCTAACCCTTGACCCTAACCCTTCACCCTAACCCCTAAGCCTTACCCTAACCCTTAACCCTAATCCTAATCCTAACCATTAAACCTAACCCTAGCTCTTAAAGCTAACCCTAAACCATACCCTCACGACTAGACCTAACCCTGACACTAACCTAACACCTAACCCTAACCAGAACCCCTAAAGCTAACCCTGAACCCTATCCCTAACCCTAGCAGTAAACTTTAACCCTAAACCTAAGTCCAACCCGTAACCCTAATCCTATCCTTTTACCCTAAAACTAACCCCTAAACCTAACACCTATACCTCACCCTAACTCTAACCCCAATCCTAATTCTAACCATACCCCTTCATAAAACACTAACTCCTAACCGCTAACCCTAACACTAACCAAAAACCCTAATCACTAATCCCTAACCCTAACGCTTAACCTTTACCCTAACCGTTAACCCTCACCCTAAATCTTAACACTGACCCTAACCTTAACCTTATCCTTAATGATAACCCTAACACTGAGCCCTAACACTAAGCCCAACACTTAACCGTAATCCTATCCCTTAACCCTAACCCTAAAACTAATGTTAACCCCCAAACGTAACCCTAACCGTGACCAGTAAACCTAAACCTAACCTCTAACACAAACCATAGCACACAACTCTAACCCTAAAACTAACCCTAACCCTAACCCTAAACCCTAACACTTAACCTTAACCCTAAGCGTTAACTCTCACGCTAATCTTTAATCCTAACCCTAATCCTAATCTTCAACCCTAAACCTAACACTTAACCCAACCCTGTACCAAAACCTAACCCCTCATCTTAACCCTAACCGTAAACCTCAACCCTAAACCAAAGTGTAACCGTTAAACCTAAGAGTAACCTTTAACCCTAACCCTAATCCCTAACCCTAAGCCCTCACCCTAACACTAAACTTCATCCTTAACCCTAACCAGAATCCTAACCCTAAATCTAATTCTCAGACTTCTTGCTTTCTTAGAGTTTAGAAAGCCTGCAATCCTCCCATGCCATGCGTGAAAGGAGGCTCTACCACTGTGTCCTGCATGAAACCCACGGGCCAATACCCAGAGTATGATAGAGTGGGTTCCCGGGTACAATCCAAGCCCCATAAACTCCCCCCGCCCGCCTAATGCAGACAGGGCCCGTGCGCTAAGCATGAACAATACCTTTAACAGATAACCCTAACCCTGAACATAACACCCAACCCTGTTCCTATTTCTCCCCTTAACACGTAAACCTCACAGTGCGCCTAACTTTAACCTCTTATCCTAACGTTAATGCATAACCCATTTCCTGAGAACAACCCCTATCCCATAATTCTAACCCTATCACCTAGTCATCACTGTGACACCTAATCCCTAACCCTAATTCTAAACCGCTAACCCTAACCGTAACCCTACCTACAACCCTAACACTGACAATAACCCTTACTTCTAACCCCACCGCTATGCCTAACAAAAACCCTAACCCTTGACCCTAACCCTTCACCCTAACCCCTAAGCCTTACCCTAACCCTTAACCCTAATCCTAATCCTAACCATTAAACCTAACCCTAGCTCTTAAAGCTAACCCTAAACCTTACCCTCAGGACTAGACCTAACCCTGACACTAACCTAACACCTAATCCTAACCAGAAACCCTAAAGCTAACCCTGAACCCTATCCCTAACCCTAGCAGTAAACTTTAACCCTAAACCTAAGCCCAACCCGTAACCCTAATCCTATCCTTTTACCCTAAAACTAACCCCTAAACGTAACCCCTATACCTCACCCTAACTCTAACCCCAATCCTAATTCTAACCATACCCCTTCATAAAACACTAACTCCTAACCGCTAACCCTAACACAAACCAAAAACCCTAATCACTAATCCCTAACCCTAATGCTTAATCTTTACACTAACCGTTAACCCTCACCCTAAATCTGAACACTGACCCTAACATTAACCTTTAACTCTAAGCCTAACCCTTAACCCTACAGTAAGGAGGACCCTTAATGCTAATGGGATCCCTTATCCCTAACCCTAACACTACAGCTAAAAATAACCCTAACCTTGGATCCTTAAACCTAACCCCTAACACTTACTTTAACCCCAAACCCTAACCCTAATCCTAAGCCTTAAACCTAACCCTATCTCTTAACCCTAACGCTAGCCCTTACCCTAACGCCTAGATCTAACCCTAAATCTAACCTACCGCCTAATCCTAACCTTAAGCCCTAATGCTAACACTAACCCTGAACCCTAAACCTACCCGTAACCCTTAACACTAACCCTATCCGTGAACCTTAACCCTGACCCTAACCATTACCCGCACCCAAGCATTTAACCCTGACCCTAACCCTAATCCTTAATACTAACACTAACACTAAACCTCAATCCTAAGCCCAACACTTATCCCTAATCCTATCCCTTAACCCTAACCCTAACCCTAATGCTACCCCCTAAATGTAACCCTAACCGTGACCAGTAAACCTAACCCTAACCTCTAACACAAACCATAGCACATAAATCTAACCCTAAAACTAACCCTAACCCTAACCCTAAACCCTAACTCTTTACCTTAACCCTAAGCGTTAACTCTCATGCTAACCTTTAATCCTAACCCTAATCCTAATCTTCAACCCTAAACCTAACACTTAACCCTAACCCTGAACCAAACCCTAACCCCTCATCTTAACCCTAACCGTAAACCTCAGCCCTAAACCAAAGTGTAACCGTTAAACCTAAGAGTAACCTTTAACCCTAACCCTAATCCCTAACCCTAAGCCCTCACCCTAACACTAAACTTCATCCTTAACCCTAACCAGAATCCTAACCCTAAATCTAATTCTCAGACTTCTTGCTTTCTTAGAGTTTAGAAAGCCTGCAATCCTCCCATGCCATGCGTGAAAGGAGGCTCTACCACTGTGTCCTGCATGAAACCCACGGGCCCATACCCAGAGTATGACAGAGTGGGTTCCCGGGTACAATCCCAGCCCCCTAAACTCCCCCCGCCCGCCTAATGCAGACAGGGCCCGTGCGCTAAGCATGAACAATACCTTTAACAGATAACCCTAACCCTGAACATAACACCCAACCCTGTTCCTATTTCTCCCCTTAACACGTAAACCTCACAGTGCGCCTAACTTTAACCTCTTATCCTAACGTTAATGCATAACCCATTTCCTGAGAACA
Organism: Eulemur rufifrons; assembly: GCF_041146395.1. Classification (NCBI taxonomy): domain Eukaryota; kingdom Metazoa; phylum Chordata; class Mammalia; order Primates; family Lemuridae; genus Eulemur; species Eulemur rufifrons. The sequence goes on from NW_027182813.1 coordinate 2,423,837, forward strand.
ACCCCTATCCCATAATTCTAACCCTATCACCTAGTCATCACTGTGACACCTAATCCCTAACCCTAATTCTAAACCGCTAACCCTAACCGTAACCCTACCTACAACCCTAACACTGACAATAACCCTTACTTCTAACCCCACCGCTATGCCTAACAAAAACCCTAACCCTTGACCCTAACCCTTCACCCTAACCCCTAAGCCTTACCCTAACCCTTAACCCTAATCCTAATCCTAACCATTAAACCTAACCCTAGCTCTTAAAGCTAACCCTAAACCTTACCCTCAGGACTAGACCTAACCCTGACACTAACCTAACACCTAATCCTAACCAGAAACCCTAAAGCTAACCCTGAACCCTATCCCTAACCCTAGCAGTAAACTTTAACCCTAAACCTAAGCCCAACCCGTAACCCTAATCCTATCCTTTTACCCTAAAACTAACCCCTAAACGTAACCCCTATACCTCACCCTAACTCTAACCCCAATCCTAATTCTAACCATACCCCTTCATAAAACACTAACTCCTAACCGCTAACCCTAACACAAACCAAAAACCCTAATCACTAATCCCTAACCCTAATGCTTAATCTTTACACTAACCGTTAACCCTCACCCTAAATCTGAACACTGACCCTAACATTAACCTTTAACTCTAAGCCTAACCCTTAACCCTACAGTAAGGAGGACCCTTAATGCTAATGGGATCCCTTATCCCTAACCCTAACACTACAGCTAAAAATAACCCTAACCTTGGATCCTTAAACCTAACCCCTAACACTTACTTTAACCCCAAACCCTAACCCTAATCCTAAGCCTTAAACCTAACCCTATCTCTTAACCCTAACGCTAGCCCTTACCCTAACGCCTAGATCTAACCCTAAATCTAACCTACCGCCTAATCCTAACCTTAAGCCCTAATGCTAACACTAACCCTGAACCCTAAACCTACCCGTAACCCTTAACACTAACCCTATCCGTGAACCTTAACCCTGACCCTAACCATTACCCGCACCCAAGCATTTAACCCTGACCCTAACCCTAATCCTTAATACTAACACTAACACTAAACCTCAATCCTAAGCCCAACACTTATCCCTAATCCTATCCCTTAACCCTAACCCTAACCCTAATGCTACCCCCTAAATGTAACCCTAACCGTGACCAGTAAACCTAACCCTAACCTCTAACACAAACCATAGCACATAAATCTAACCCTAAAACTAACCCTAACCCTAACCCTAAACCCTAACTCTTTACCTTAACCCTAAGCGTTAACTCTCACACTAACCTTTAATCCTAACCCTAATCCTAATCTTCAACCCTAAACCTAACACTTAACCCTAACCCTGAACCAAACCCTAACCCCTCATCTTAACCCTAACTGTAAACCTCAGCCCTAAACCAAAGTGTAACCGTTAAACCTAAGAGTAACCTTTAACCCTAACCCTAATCCCTAACCCTAAGCCCTCACCCTAACACTAAACTTCATCCTTAACCCTAACCAGAATCCTAACCCTAAATCTAATTCTCAGACTTCTTGCTTTCTTAGAGTTTAGAAAGCCTGCAATCCTCCCATGCCATGCGTGAAAGGAGGCTCTACCACTGTGTCCTGCATGAAACCCACGGGCCCATACCCAGAGTATGATAGAGTGGGTTCCCGGGTACAATCCCAGCCCCCTAAACTCCCCCCACCCGCCTAATGCAGACAGGGCCCGTGCGCTAAGCATAAACAATACCTTTAACAGATAACCCTAACCCTGAACATAACACCCAACCCTGTTCCTATTTCTCCCCTTAACACGTAAACCTCACCGTGCGCCTAACTTTAACCTCTTATCCTAACGTTAATGCATAACCCATTTCCTGAGAACAACCCCTATCCCATAATTCTAACCCTATCTCCTAGTCATCACTGTGACACCTAATCCCTAACCCTAATTCTAAACCGCTAACCCTAACCGTAACCCTGCCTACAACCCTAACACTGACAATAACCCTTACTTCTAACCCCAACGCTATGCCTAACAAAAACCCTAACCCTTCACCCTAACCCCTAAGCCTTACCCTAACCCTTAACCCTAATCCTAATCCTAACCATTAAACCTAACCCTAGCTCTTAAAGCTAACCCTAAACCTTACCCTCACGACTAGACCTAACCCTGACACTAACCTAACACCTAACCCTAACCAGAACCCCTAAAGCTAACCCTGAACCCTATCCCTAACCCTAGCAGTAAACTTTAACCCTAAACCTAAGCCCAACCCGTAACCCTAATCCTATCCTTTTTCCCTAAAACTAACCCCTAAACCTAACCCCTATACCTCACCCTAACTCTAACCCCAATCCTAATTCTAACCATACCCCTTCATAAAACACTAACTCCTAACCACTAACCCTAACACTAACCAAAAACCCTAATCACTAATCCCTAACCCTAACGCTTAACCTTTACCCTAACCGTTAACCCTAAATCTTAACCCTGACCCTAACCTTAACCTTTAACTCTAAGCCTAACCCTTAACCCTACAGTAAGGAAGACCCTTAATGCTAATGGGATCCCTTATCCCTAACCCTAACACTACAGCTAAAAGGAACAGTTTAAGGAACCTAACCTGGTTCCTTAAACCTAACCCCTAACACTTACTTTAACCCCAAACCCTAATCCTAATCCTAAGCATTAAACCTAACCCTATCTCTTAACCCTAACGCTAGCCCTTACCCTAACGCCTAGATCTAACCCTAAATCTAACCTACCGCCTAATCCTAACCTTAAGCCCTAATGCTAACACTAACCCTGAACCCTAAACCTACCCGTAACCCTTAACACTAACCCTATCCGTGAACCTTAACCCTGACCCTAACCATTACCCGCACCCAAGCATTTAACCCTGACCCTAACCCTAATCCTTAATGCTAACCCTAACTCTGAAGCCTAACCCTAAGCCCAACACTTATCCCTAATCCTATCCTTTAACCCTAACCCTAACCCTAATGCTACCCCCTAAACGTAACTCTAACCGTGATCACTAAACTTAACCCTAACCTCTAACACAAACCATAGCACATAACTCTAACCCTAAATCTAACCCTAACCCTAACCCTAACCATAAACCCTAAATCTTAACCTTAACCCTAAGCGTTAACTCTCACGCTAACCTTGAATCCTAACCCTAATCCTAATCTTCAACCCTAAACCTAACACTTAACCCTAACACTGTACCAAACCCTAACGCCTCATCTTAACCCTAACCGTAAACCTCAACCCTAAGCCAAAGTGTAACCGTTAAACCTAAGAGTAACCTTTAACCCTAACCCTAATCCCTAACCCTAAGCCCTCACCCTAACACTAAACTTCATCCTTAACCCTAACCAGAATCCTAACCCTAAATCTAATTTTCAGACTTCTTGCTTTCTTAGAGTTTAGAAAGCCTGCAATCCTCCCATGCCATGCGTGAAAGGAGGCTCTACCACTGTGTCCTGCATGAAACACATGGGCCCATACCCAGAGTATGATAGAGTGGGTTCCCGGGTACAATCCCAGACCCCTAAACTCCCCCCGCCCGCCTAATGCAGACAGGGCCCGTGCGCTAAGCATAAACAATACCTTTAACAGATAACCCTAACCCTGAACATAACACCCAACCCTGTTCCTATTTCTCCCCTTAACACGTAAACCTCACCGTGCGCCTAACTTTAACCTCTTATCCTAACGTTAATGCATAACCCATTTCCTGAGAACAACCCCTATCCCATAATTCTAACCCTATCTCCTAGTCATCACTGTGACACCTAATCCCTAACCCTAATTCTTTTTTTTTTTTTTTTTTTTTTTTTTTTTTGTTGAGACAGAGTCTCACTTTGTTGCCCAGGCTAGAGTGAGTGCCGTGGCGTCAGCTTAGCTCACAGCAACCTCAGACTCCTCGGCTTAAGCGATCCTACTGCCTCAGCCTCCCGAGTAGCTGGGACTACAGGCATGCGCCACTATGCCCGGCTAATTTTTTCTATGTAGATTTTTAGTTGTCCATATAATGTCTTTCTATTTTTAGTAGAGACGGGGTCTCGCTCAGGCTGGTCTCGAACTCCTGACCTTGAGCAATCCACCTGCCTCGGCCTCCCAGAGTGCTAGGATTACAGGCGTGAGCCACCGCGCCCGGCCCCTAACCCTAATTCTAAACCGCTAACCCTAACCGTAACCCTAACTACAACCCTAACACTGACAGTAACCCTTACTTCTAACCCCAACGCTATGCCTAACAAAAACCCTAACCCTTGACCCTAACCCTTCACCCTAACCCCTAAGCCTTACCCTAACCCTTAACCCTAATCCTAATCCTAACCATTAAACCTATCCCTAGCTCTTAAAGCTAACCCTAAACCTTACCCTCACGACTAGACCTAACCCTGACACTAACCTAACACCTAACCCTAACCAGAACCCCTAAAGCTAACCCTGAACCCTATCCCTAACCCTAGCAGTAAACTTTAACCCTAAACCTAAGCCCAACCCGTAACCCTAATCCTATCCTTTTACCCTAAAACTAACCCCTAAACCTAAACCCTATACCTCACCCTAACGCTAACCCCAATCCTAATTCTAACCATACCCCTTCATAAAACACTAACTCCTAACCGCTAACCCTAACACTAACCAAAAACCCTAATCACTAATCCCTAACCCTAACGCTTAACCTTTACCCTAACCGTTAACCCTCACCCTAAATCTTAACACTGACCCTAACCTTAACCTTTAACTCTAAGCCTAACCCTTAACCCTACAGTAAGGAGGACCCTTAATGCTAATGGGATCCCTTATCCCTAACCCTAACACTACAGCTAAAAATAACCCTAACCTTGGATCCTTAAACCTAACCCCTAACACTTACTTTAACCCCAAACCCTAACCCTAATCCTAAGCCTTAAACCTAACCCTATCTCTTAACCCTAACGCTAGCCCTTACCCTAACGCCTAGATCTAACCCTAAATCTAACCTACCGCCTAATCCTAACCTTAAGCCCTAATGCTAACACTAAACCTGAACCCTAAACCTACCCGTAACCCTTAACACTAACCCTATCCGTGAACCTTAACCCTGACCCTAACCATTACCCGCACCCAAGCATTTAACCCTGACCCTAACCCTAATCCTTAATACTAACCCTAACACTAAACCTCAACCCTAAGCCCAACACTTATCCCTAATCCTATCCCTTAACCCTAACCCTAACCCTAATGCTACCCCCTAAACGTAACCCTAACCCTGACCAGTAAACCTAACCCTAACCTCTAACACAAACCATAGCACATAAATCTAACCGTAAAACTAACCCTAACACTAACCCTAAACCCTAACTCTTAACCTTAACCCTAAGCGTTAACTCTCATGCTAACCTTTAATCCTAACCCTAATCCTAATCTTCAACCCTAAACCTAACACTTAACCCTAACCCTGAACCAAACCCTAACCCCTCATCTTAACCCTAACCGTAAACCTCAACCCTAAACCAAAGTGTAACCGTTAAACCTAAGAGTAACCTTTAACCCTAACCCTAATCCCTAACCTTAAGCCCTCACCCTAACACTAAACTTCATCCTTAACCCTAACCAGAATCCTAACCCTAAATCTAATTCTCAGACTTCTTGCTTTCTTAGAGTTTAGAAAGCCTGCAATCCTCCCATGCCATGCGTGAAAGGAGGCTCTACCACTGTGTCCTGCATGAAACCCACGGGCCCATACCCAGAGTATGATAGAGTGGGTTCCCGGGTACAATCCCAGCCCCCTAAACTCCCACCGCCCGCCTCATGCAGACAGGGCCCGTGCGCTAAGCATAAACAATACCTTTAACAGATAACCCTAACCCTGAACATAACACCCAACCCTGTTCCTATTTCTCCCCTTAACACGTAAACCTCACCGTGCGCCTAACTTTAACCTCTTATCCTAACGTTAATGCATAACCCATTTCCTGAGAACAACCCCTATCCCATAATTCTAACCCTATCTCCTAGTCATCACTGTGACACCTAATCCCTAACCCTAATTCTAAACCGCTAACCCTAACCGTAACCCTACCTACAACCCTAACACTGACAGTAACCCTTACTTCTAACCCCAACGCTATGCCTAACAAAAACCCTAACCCTTGACCCTAACCCTTCACCCTAACCCCTAAGCCTTACCCTAATCCTTAACCCTAATCCTAATCCTAACCATTAAACCTAAACCTAGCTCCTAAATCTAACCCTAATCCTTACCCTCACGACTAGACCTAACCCTGACACTAACCTAACACCTAACCCTAACCAGAACCCCTAAAGCTAACCCTGAACCCTATCCCTAACCCTAGCAGTAAACTTTAATCCTAAACCTAAGCCTAACCCGTAACCCTAATCCTATCCTTTTACCCTAAAACTAACCCCTAAACCTAACCCCTATACCTCAGCCTAACTCTAACCCCAATCCTAATTCTAACCATACCCCTTCATAAAACACTAACTCCTAACCGCTAACCCTAACACTAACCAAAAACCCCAATCACTAATCCCTAATCCTAACGCTTAAGCTTTACCCTAACCATTAACCCTCACCCTAAATCTTAACACTGACCCTAACCTTAACCTTTAATTCTAAGCCTAACCCTTAACCCTACAGTAAGGAAGACCCTTAATGCTAATGGGTTCCCTTATCCCTAACCCTAACACTACAGCTAAAAATAACCCTAACCTTGGATCCTTAAAACTAACCCCTAATACTTACTTTAACCCCAAACCCTAACCCTAATCCTAAGCATTAAACCTAACCCTATCTCTTAACCCTAACGCTAGCCCTTACCCTAACGCCTAGATCTAACCCTAAATCTAACCTACCGCCTAATCCTAACCTTAAGCCCTAATGCTAACACTAACCCTGAACCCTAAACCTACCCGTAACCCTTAACACTAACCCTATCCGTGAACCGTAACCCTGACCCTAACCATTACCGCACCCAAGCATTTAACCCTGAATCTAACCCTAATCCGTAATGATACACCTAACACTAAACCCTAACCCTAAGCCCAACACTTAACCCTAATCCTATCCCTTAACCCTAACCCTAACCCTAATGCTACCCCCTAAACGTAACCCTAACCCTGACCAGTAAACCTAACCCTAACCTCTAACACAAACCATAGCACATAAATCTAACCCTAAAACTAACCCTAACCCTAACCCTAAACCCTAACTCTTAACCTTAACACTAAGCGTTAACTCTCACGCTAACCTTTAATCCTAACCCTAATCCTAATCTTCAACCCTAAACCTAGCACTTAACCCTAACCCTGTACCAAACCCTAACCCCTCATCTTAACCCTAACTGTAAACCTCAACCCTAAACCAAAGTGTAACCGTTAAACCTAAGAGTAACATTTAACCCTAACCCTATTCCCTAACCCTAAGCCCTCACCCTAACACTAAACTTCATCCTTAACCCTAACCAGAATCCTAACCCTAAATCTAATTCTCAGACTTCTTGCTTTCTTAGAGTTTAGAAAGCCTGCCATCCTCCCATGCCATGCGTGAAAGGAGGCTCTACCACTGTGTCCTGCATGAAACCCACGGGCCCATACCCAGAGTTTGATAGAGTGGGTTCCCGGGTACAATCCCAGCCCCCTAAACTCTCCCCGCCCGCCTAATGCAGACAGGGCCCGTGCGCTAAGCATAAACAATACCTTTAACAGATAACCCTAACCCTGAACATAACATCCAACCCTGTTCCTATTTCTCCCCTTAACACGGAAACCTCACCGTGCGCCTAACTTTAACCTCTTATCCTAACGTTAATGCATAACCCATTTCCTGAGAACAACCCCTGTCCCATAATTCTAACCCTATCTCCTAGTCATCACTGTGACACCTAATCCCTAACCCTAATTCTAAACCGCTAACCCTAACCGTAACCCTACCTACAACCCTAACACTGACAGTAACCCTTACTTCTAACCCCACCGCTATGCCTAACAAAGACCCTAACCCTTGACCCTAACCCTTCACCCTAACCCCTAAGCCTTACCCTAACCGTTAACCCTAATCCTAATCCTAAACATTAAACCTAACCCTAGCTCTTAAAGCTAACCCTAAACCTTACCCTCACGACTAGACCTAACCCTGACACTAACCTAACACCTAACCCTAACCAGAACCCCTAAAGCTAACCCTGAACCTTATCCCTAACACTAGCAGTAAACTTTAACCCTAAACCTAAGCCTAACCCGTAACCCTAATCCTATCCTTTTACCCTAAAACTAACCCCTAAACCTAACCCCTATACCTCAGCCTAACTCTAACCCCAATCCTAATTCTAACCATACCCCTTCATAAAACACTAACTCCTAACCGCTAACCCTAACACTAACCAAAAACCCCAATCACTAATCCCTAATCCTAACGCTTAAGCTTTACCCTAACCATTAACCCTCACCCTAAATCTTAACACTGACCCTAACCTTAACCTTTAATTCTAAGCCTAACCCTTAACCCTACAGTAAGGAAGACCCTTAATGCTAATGGGTTCCCTTATCCCTAACCCTAACACTACAGCTAAAAATAACCCTAACCTTGGATCCTTAAAACTAACCCCTAATACTTACTTTAACCCCAAACCCTAACCCTAATCCTAAGCATTAAACCTAACCCTATCTCTTAACCCTAACGCTAGCCCTTACCCTAACGCCTAGATCTAACCCTAAATCTAACCTACCGCCTAATCCTAACCTTAAGCCCTAATGCTAACACTAACCCTGAACCCTAAACCTACCCGTAACCCTTAACACTAACCCTATCCGTGAACCGTAACCCTGACCCTAACCATTACCGCACCCAAGCATTTAACCCTGAATCTAACCCTAATCCGTAATGATACACCTAACACTAAACCCTAACCCTAAGCCCAACACTTAACCCTAATCCTATCCCTTAACCCTAACCCTAACCCTAATGCTACCCCCTAAACGTAACCCTAACCCTGACCAGTAAACCTAACCCTAACCTCTAACACAAACCATAGCACATAAATCTAACCCTAAAACTAACCCTAACCCTAACCCTAAACCCTAACTCTTAACCTTAACACTAAGCGTTAACTCTCACGCTAACCTTTAATCCTAACCCTAATCCTAATCTTCAACCCTAAACCTAGCACTTAACCCTAACCCTGTACCAAACCCTAACCCCTCATCTTAACCCTAACTGTAAACCTCAACCCTAAACCAAAGTGTAACCGTTAAACCTAAGAGTAACATTTAACCCTAACCCTATTCCCTAACCCTAAGCCCTCACCCTAACACTAAACTTCATCCTTAACCCTAACCAGAATCCTAACCCTAAATCTAATTCTCAGACTTCTTGCTTTCTTAGAGTTTAGAAAGCCTGCCATCCTCCCATGCCATGCGTGAAAGGAGGCTCTACCACTGTGTCCTGCATGAAACCCACGGGCCCATACCCAGAGTTTGATAGAGTGGGTTCCCGGGTACAATCCCAGCCCCCTAAACTCTCCCCGCCCGCCTAATGCAGACAGGGCCCGTGCGCTAAGCATAAACAATACCTTTAACAGATAACCCTAACCCTGAACATAACATCCAACCCTGTTCCTATTTCTCCCCTTAACACGGAAACCTCACCGTGCGCCTAACTTTAACCTCTTATCCTAACGTTAATGCATAACCCATTTCCTGAGAACAACCCCTGTCCCATAATTCTAACCCTATCTCCTAGTCATCACTGTGACACCTAATCCCTAACCCTAATTCTAAACCGCTAACCCTAACCGTAACCCTACCTACAACCCTAACACTGACAGTAACCCTTACTTCTAACCCCACCGCTATGCCTAACAAAGACCCTAACCCTTGACCCTAACCCTTCACCCTAACCCCTAAGCCTTACCCTAACCGTTAACCCTAATCCTAATCCTAAACATTAAACCTAACCCTAGCTCTTAAAGCTAACCCTAAACCTTACCCTCACGACTAGACCTAACCCTGACACTAACCTAACACCTAACCCTAACCAGAACCCCTAAAGCTAACCCTGAACCCTATCCCTAACCCAAGCAGTAAACTTTAACCCTAAACCTAAGCCCAACCCGTAACCCTAATCCTATCCTTTTACCCTAAAACTAACCCCTAAACCTAACCCCTATACCTCACCCTAACTCTAACCCCAATCCTAATTCTAACCATACCCCTTCATAAAACACTAACTCCTAACCGCTAACCCTAACACTAACCAAAAACCCTAATCACTAATCCCTAACCCTAACGCTTAACCTTTACCCTAACCGTTAACCCTCACCCCAAATCTTAACACTGACCCTAACATTAACCTTTAACTCTAAGCCTAACCCTTAACCCTACAGTAAGGAAGACCCTTAATGCTAATGGGATCCCTTATCCCTAACCCTAACACTACAGCTAAAAATAACCCTAACCTTGGATCCTTAAACCTAACCCCTAACACTTACTTTAACCCAAACCCTAACCCTAATCCTAAGCATTAAACCTAACCCTATCTTTTAACCCTAACGCTAGCCCTTACCCTAACGCCTAGATATAACCCTAAATCTAACCTACCGCCTAATCCTAACCTTAAGCCCTAATGCTAACACTAACCCTGAACCCTAAACCTACCCGTAACCCTTAACACTAACCCTATCCGTGAACCTTAACCCTGACCCTAACCATTACTCGCACCCAAGCATTGAACCCTGACCCTAACCCTAATTCTTAATACTAACCCTAACACTAAACCTCAACCCTAAGCCCAACACTTAACCCTAATCCTATCCCTTAACCCTAACCCTAACCCTAACCCTAATGCTAACCCCTAAACGTAACCCTAACCATGACCAGTAAACCTAACCCTAACCACTAACACAAACCATAGCACATAACTCTAACCCTAAAACTAACCCTAACCCTAACCCTAAAACCTAACTCTTAACCTTAACCCTAAGCGTTAACTCTCACACTAACCTTTAATCCTAACCCTAATCCTAATCTTCAACCCTAAACCTAACACTTAACGCTACCCCTGTACCAAACCCTAACCCCTCATCTTAACCCTAACCGTAAACCTCAACCCTAAACCAAAGTGTAACCGTTAAACTAAGAGTAACCTTTAACCCTAACCCTAATCCCTAACCCTAAGCCCTCACCCTAACACTAAACTTCATCCTTAACCCTAACCAAAATCCTAACCCTAAATCTAATTCTCAGACTTCTTGCTTTCTTAGAGTTTAGAAAGCCTGCAATCCTCCCATGCCATGCGTGAAAGGAGGCTCTACCACTGTGTCCTGCATGAAACCCACGGGCCTATACCCAGAGTATGATAGAGTGGGTTCCCGGTTACAATCCCAGCCCCCTAAAATCCCCCCGCCCGCCTAATGCAGACAGGGCTCGTGCGCTAAGCATAAACAATACCTTTAACAGATAACCCTAACCCTGAACATAACACCCAACCCTGTTCCTATTTCTCCCCTTAACACGTAAACCTCACCGTGCGCCTAACTTTAACCTCTTATCCTAACGTTAATGCATAACCCATTTCCTGAGAACAACCCCTATCCCATAATTCTAACCCTATCTCCTAGTCATCACTGTGACACCTAATCCCTAACCCTAATTCTAAACCGCTAACCCTAACCGTAACCCTACCTACAACCCTAACACTGACAGTAACCCTTACTTCTAACCCCAACGCTATGCCTAACAAAAACCCTAACCCTTGACCCTAACCCTTCACCCTAACCCATAAGCCTTACCCTAACCCTTAACCCTAATGATAATCCTAACCATTAAACCTAACCCTAGCTCTTAAAGCTAACCCTAAACCTTACCCTCACGACTAGACCTAACCCTGACACTAACCTAACACCTAACCCTAACCAGAACCCCTAAAGCTAACCCTGAACCCTATCCATAACCCCAGCAGTAAACATTAACCCTAAACCTAAGCCCAACCCGTAACCCTAATCCTATCCTTTTACCCTAAAATTATCCCCTAAACCTAAGCCCTATACCTCACCCTAACTCTAACCTCAATCCTAATTCTAACCTTACCCCTTAATAAAACACTAACTCCTAACCGCTAACCCTAACACTAACCAAAAACCCTAATCACTAATCCCTAACCCTAATGCTTAACCTTTACCCTAACCGTTAACCCTCACCCTAAATCTTAACACTGACCCTAACCTTAACCTTTAGCTCTAAGCCTAACCCTTAACAATACAGTAAGGAAGACCCTTAATGCTAATGGGATCCCTTATCCCTAACCCTAACACTACAGCTAAAAATAACCCTAACCTTGGATCCTTAAACCTAACCCCTAACACTTACTTTAACCCCAAACTCTAACCCTAATCCTAAGCATTAAACCTAACCCTATCTCTTAATCCTAACGCTAGCCCTTACCCTAACGCCTAGATCTAACCCTAAATCTAACCTACCGCCTAATCCTAACCTTAAGCCCTAATGCTAACATTAACCCTTAGCCCTAAACCTACAGGTAACCCTTAACACTAAGCCTATCCGTGAACCTAAACCCTGACCCTAACCATTACCCGCACCCAAGCATTTAACCCTGACTCTAACCCTAATCCTTAATACTAACCCTAACACTAAACCTCAACCCTAAACCCAACACTTAACCCTAATCCTATCCCTTAACCCTAACCCTAACCCTAACCCTAATGCTAACCCGTAAACGTAACCCTAACCGTGACCAGTAAACCTACCCCTAACCTCTAACACAAAACATAGCACATAACTCTAACCCTAAAACTACCCCTAACCCTAACCCTAAACCCTAACTCTTAACCTTAACCCTAAGCGTTAACTCTCACGCTAACCTTTAATCCTAACCCTAATCCTAATCTTCAACCCTGAACCTAACACTTAACCCTAACCCTGTACCAAACCCTAACCCCTCATCTTAACCCTAACCGTAAACCTCAACCCTAAACCAAAGTGTAACCGTTAAACCTAAGAGTAACCTTTAACCCTAACCCTAATCCCTAACCCTAAGCCCTCACCCTAACACGAAACTTCATCCTTAACCCTAACCATAATCCTCACCCTAAATCTAATTCTCAGCCTTCTTGCTTTCTTAGAGTTTAGAAAGCCTGCAATCCTCCCATGCCATGCGTGAAAGGAGGCTCTACCACTGTGTCCTGCGTGAAACCCACGGGCCCATACACAGAGTATGATATAGGGGGTTCCCGGGTACAATCCCAGCCCCCTAAACTCCCCCCGCCCGCCTAATGCAGACAGGGCCCGTGCGCTAAGCATAAACAATACCTTTAACAGATAACCCTAACCCTGAACATAACACCCAACCCTGTTCCTATTTCTCCCCTTAACACGTAAACCTCACCGTGCGCCTAACTTTAACCTCTTATCCTAACGTTAATGCATAACCCATTTCCTGAGAACAACCCCTATCCCATAATTCTAACCCTATCTCCTAGTCATCACTGTGACACCTAATCCCTAACCCTAATTCTAAACCGCTAACCCTAACCGTAACCCTACCTACAACCCTAACACTGACAGTAACCCTTACTTCTAACCCAAACGTTATGCCTAACAAAAACCCTAACCCTTGAACCTAAACCTTCACCATAACCCCTAAGCCTTACCCTAACCCTTAACCCTAATCCTAATCCTAACCATTAAACCTAACCCTAGCTCTTAAAGCTAACCCTATACCTTACCCTAACGACTAGACCTAACCCTGACACTAACCTAACACCTAACCCTAACCAGAACCCCTAAAGCTAGCCCTGAACCCTATCCCTAACCCTAGCAGTAAACTTTAACCCTAAACCTAAGCCCAACCCGTAACCCTAATCCTATCCTTTTACCCTAAAACTAACCCTTAAACCTAACCCCTATACCTCACCCTAACTCTAACCCCAATCCTAATTCTAACCATACCCCTTCATAAAACACTAACTCCTAACCGCTAACCCTAACACTAACCAGAAACCCTAATCACTAATCCCTAACCCTAACGCTTAAGCTATACCCTAACCGTTAACGCTCACCCTAAATCTTAACACTGACCCTAAACTTAACCTTTAATTCTAAGCCTAACCCTTAACCCTACAGTAAGGAAGACACTTAATGCTAATGGGATCCCTTATCCCTAACCCTAACACTACAGCTAAAAATAACCATAACCTTGGATCCTTAAAACTAACCCCTAACACTTACTTTAACCCCAAACACTAACCCTAATCCTAAGCATTAAACCTAACCCTATCTCTTAACCCTAACGCTAGCCCTTACCCTAACGCCTATATCTAACCCTAAATCTAACCTACTGCCTAATCCCAACCTTAAGCCCTAATGCTAACACTAACCCTGAACCCTAAACCTACCCGTAACCCTTAACACTAACCCTATCCGTGAACCTTAACCCTGACCCTAACCGTTACCCGCACCCAATCATTTAACCGTGACCGTAACACTAATCCTTAATGCTAACCCTAACTCTAAACCCTAACCCTAAGCCCAACACTTATCCATAATCCTATCCTTTAACCCTAACCCTAACCCTAATGCTACCCCCTAAACGTAACCCTAACCGTGACCAGTAAACCTAACCCTAACCTCTAACACAAAGCATAGCACATAACTCTAACCCGAAAACTAACCCTAACCCTAACCCTAACCCTAAACCCTAACTCTTAACCTTAACCCTAAGCGTTAACTCTCACGCTAACCTTTAATCCTAACCCTAATCCTAATCTTCAACCCTAAACCTAACACTTAACCCTAACACTGTACCAAACCCTAACGCCTCATCTTAACGCTAACCGTAAACCTCAACCCTAAGCCAAAGTGTAACAGTTAAACCCAAGAGTAACCTTTAACCCTAACCCTATTCCCTAACCCTAAGCCCTCACCCTAACACTAAACTTCATCCTTAACCCTAACCAGAATCCTAACCCTAAATCTAATTCTCAGACTTCTTGCTTTCTTAGAGTTTAGAAAGCCTGCAATCCTCCCATGCCATGCTTGAAAGGAGGCTCTACCACTGTGTCCTGCATGAAACCCATGGGCCCATACCCAGAGTATGATAGAGTGGGTTCCCGGGTACAATCCCAGCCCCCTAAACTCCCCCCGCCCGCCTAATGCAGACAGGGCCCGTGCCTAAGCATAAACAATACCTTTAACAGATAACCCTAACCCTGAACATAACACCCAACCCTTTCCTATTTCTCCCCTTAACACGTAAACCTCACCGTGCGCCTAACTTTAACCTCTTATCCTAACGGTAATGCATAACCCATTTCCTGAGAACAACCCCTATCCCATAATTCTAACCCTATCTCCTAGTCATCACTGTGACACCTAATCCCTAACCCTAATTCTAAACCGCTAACCCTAACCGTAACCCTACCTACAACCCTAACACTGACAGTAACCCTTAATTCTAACCCCACCGCTATGCCTAACAAAATCCCTAACCCTTGACCCTAACCCTTCACCCTAACCCATAAGCCTTACCCTAACCCTTAACCCTAATCCTAATCCTAACCATTAAACCTAACCCTAGCTCTTAAAGCTAACCCTAAACCTTACCCTCAGGACTAGACCTAACCCTGACACTAACCTAACACTTAACCCTAATCAGAACCCCTAAAGCTAACCCTGAACCCTATCCCTAACCCTAGCAATAAACTTTAACCCTAAACCTAAGCCCAACCCGTAACCCTAATCCTATCCTTTTACCCTAAAACTAACCCCTAAACCTAACCCCTATACCTCACCCTAACTCTAACCCCAATCCTAATTCTAACCATACCCCTTCATAAAACACTAACTCCTAACCGCTAACCCGAACACTAACCAAAAACCCTGATCACTAATCCCTAACCCTAACGCTTAACCTTTACCCTAACCGTTAACCCTCACCCCAAATCTTAACACTGACCCTAACATTAACCTTTAACTCTAAGCCTAACCCTTAACCCTACAGTAAGGAAGACCCTTAATGCTAATGGGATCCCTTATCCCTAACCCTAACACTACAGCTAAAAATAACCCTAACCTTGGATCCTTAAACCTAACCCCTAACACTTACTTTAACCCAAACCCTAACCCTAATCCTAAGCATTAAACCTAACCCTATCTTTTAACCCTAACGCTAGCCCTTACCCTAACGCCTAGATCTAACCCTAAATCTAACCTACCGCCTAATCCTAACCTTAAGCCCTAATGCTAACACTAACCCTGAACCCTAAACCTACCCGTAACCCTTAACACTAACCCTATCCGTGAACCTTAACCCTGACCCTAACCATTACTCGCACCCAAGCATTGAACCCTGACCCTAACCCTAATCCTTAATACTAACCCTAACACTAAACCTCAACCCTAAGCCCAACACTTAACCCTAATCCTATCACTTAACCCTAACCCTAACCCTAACCCTAATGCTAACCCCTAAACGTAACCCTAACCATGACCAGTAAACCTAACCCTAACCACTAACACAAACCATAGCACATAACTCTAACCCTAAAACTAACCCTAACCCTAACCCTAAAACCTAACTCTTAACCTTAACCCTAAGCGTTAACTCTCACACTAACCTTTAATCCTAACCCTAATCCTAATCTTCAACCCTAAACCTAACACTTAACGCTACCCCTGTACCAAACCCTAACCCCTCATCTTAACCCTAACCGTAAACCTCAACCCTAAACCAAAGTGTAACCGTTAAACTAAGAGTAACCTTTAACCCTAACCCTAATCCCTAACCCTAAGCCCTCACCCTAACACTAAACTTCATCCTTAACCCTAACCATAATCCTAACCCTAAATCTAATTCTCAGACTTCTTGCTTTCTTAGAGTTTAGAAAGCCTGCAATCCTCCCATGCCATGCGTGAAAGGAGGCTCTACCACTGTGTCCTGCATGAAACCCACGGGCCCATACCCAGAGTATGATAGAGTGGGTTCCCGGGTACAATCCCAGCCCCCTAAAATCCCCCCGCCCGCCTAATGCAGACAGGGCTCGTGCGCTAAGCATAAACAATACCTTTAACAGATAACCCTAACCCTGAACATAACACCCAACCCTGTTCCTATTTCTCCCCTTAACACGTAAACCTCACCGTGCGCCTAACTTTAACCTCTTATCCTAACGTTAATGCATAACCCATTTCCTGAGAACAACCCCTATCCCATAATTCTAACCCTATCTCCTAGTCATCACTGTGACACCTAATCCCTAACCCTAATTCTAAACCGCTAACCCTAACCGTAACCCTACCTACAACCCTAACACTGACAGTAACCCTTACTTCTAACCCCAACGCTATGCCTAACAAAAACCCTAACCCTTGACCCTAACCCTTCACCCTAACCCATAAGCCTTACCCTAACCCTTAACCCTAATCCTAATCCTAACCATTAAACCTAACCCTAGCTCTTAAAGCTAACCCTAAACCTTAACCTCACGACTAGACCTAACCCTGACACTAACCTAACACCTAACCCTAACCAGAACCCCTAAAGCTAACCCTGAACCCTATCCATAACCCCAGCAGTAAACATTAACCCTAAACCTAAGCCCAACCCGTAACCCTAATCCTATCCTTTTACCCTAAAATTATCCCCTAAACCTAAGCCCTATACCTCACCCTAACTCTAACCCCAATCCTAATTCTAACCATACCCCTTCATAAAACACTAACTCCTAACCGCTAACCCTAACACTAACCAAAAACCCTAATCACTAATCCCTAACCCTAATGCTTAACCTTTACCCTAACCGTTAACCCTCACCCTAAATCTTAACCCAGACCCTAACCTTAACCTTTAACTCTAAGCCTAACCCTTAACCGTACAGTAAGGAAGACCCTTAATGCTAATGGGATCCCTTATCCCTAACCCTAACACTACAGCTAAAAGTTACCCTAACCTTGGATCCTTAAACCTAACCCCTAACACTTACTTTAACCCCAAACCCTAACCCTAATGCTAAGCATTAAACCTAACCCTATCTCTTAACCCTAACGCTAGCCCTTAACCTAACGCCTAGATCTAACCCTAAATCTAACCTACCGCCTAATCCTAACCTTAAGCCCTAATGCTAACACTAACCCTGAACCCTAAACCTACCCGTAACCCTTAACACTAACCCTATCCGTGAATCTAAACCCTGACCCTAACCATTACCCGCACCCAAGCATTTAACCCTTACCCTAACACTAATCCTTAATGCTAGCCTTAACACTAAACCGTAACCCTAAGCCCGACACTTAACCCTAATCCTATCCCTTAAACCTAACCATAACCCTAATGCTAACCCCTAAACGTAACCCTAACCATGACCAGTAAACCTAACCCTAACCACTAGCACAAACCATAGCACATAACTCTAACCCTAAAACTAACCCTAACCCTAACCCTAAAACCTAACTCTTAACCTTAACCCTAAGCGTTAACTCTCACGCTAACCTTTAATCCTAACCCTAATCCTAATCTTCAAACCTAAACCTAACACTTAACCCTAACCCTGCACCAAACCCTAACCCCTCATCTTAACCCTAACCGTAAACCTCAACCCTAAACCAAAGTGTAACCGTTAAACCTAAGAGTAACCTTTAAGCCTAACCCTATTCCCTAACCCTAAGCCCTCACCCTAACACTAAACTTCATCCTTAACCCTAACCAGAATCCTAACCCTAAATCTAATTCTCAGACTTCTTGCTTTCTTAGAGTTTAGAAAGCCTGCAATCCTCCCATGCCATGCGTGAAAGGAGGCTCTACCACTGTGTCCTGCATGAAACCCACGGGCCCATACCCAGAGTATGATAGAGTGGGTTCCCGGGTACAATCCCAGCCCCCTAAAATCCCCCCGCCCGCCTAATGCAGACAGGGCCCGTGCGCTAAGCATAAACAATACCTTTAACAGATAACCCTAACCCTGAACATAACACCCAACCCTGTTCCTATTTCTCCCCTTAACACGTAAACCTCACCGTGCGCCTAACTTTAACCTCTTATCCTAACGTTAATGCATAACCCATTTCCTGAGAACAACCCCTATCCCATAATTCTAACCCTATCTAGTAGTCATCACTGTGACACCTAATCCCTAACCCTAATTCTAAACCGCTAACCCTAACCGTAGCCCTACCTACAACCCTAACACTGACAGTAACCCTTACTTCTAACCCCAACGCTATGCCTAACAAAAACTCTAACCCTTGACCCTAACCCTTCACCCTAACCCCTAAGCCTTACCCTAACCCTTAACCCTAATCCTAATCCTAAGCATTAAACCTAACCCTAGCTCTTAAAGCTAACCCTAAACCTTACCCTCACGACTAGACCTAACCCTGACACTAACTTAACACCTAACCCTAACCAGAACCCCTAAAGCTAACCCTGAACCCTATCCATAACCCCAGCAGTAAACATTAACCCTAAACCTAAGCCCAACCCGTAACACTAATCCTATCCTTTTACCCTAAAATTATCCCCTAAACCTAACCCCTATACCTCACCCTAACTCTAACCTCAATCCTAATTCTAACCTTACCCCTTAATAAAACACTAACTCCTAACCGCTAACCCTAACACTAACCAAAAACCCTAATCACTAATCCCTAACCCTAATGCTTAACCTTTACCCTAACCGTTAACCCTCACCCTAAATCTTAACACTGACCCTAACCTTAACCTTTAGCTCTAAGCCTAACCCTTAACAATACAGTAAGGAAGACCCTTAATGCTAATGGGATCCCTTATCCCTAACCCTAACACTACAGCTAAAAATAACCCTAACCTTGGATCCTTAAACCTAACCCCTAACACTTACTTTAACCCCAAACTCTAACCCTAATCCTAAGCATTAAACCTAACCCTATCTCTTAATCCTAACGCTAGCCCTTACCCTAACGCCTAGATCTAACCCTAAATCTAACCTACCGCCTAATCCTAACCTTAAGCCCTAATGCTAACATTAACCCTTAGCCCTAAACCTACAGGTAACCCTTAACACTAAGCCTATCCGTGAACCTAAACCCTGACCCTAACCATTACCCGCACCCAAGCATTTAACCCTGACTCTAACCCTAATCCTTAATACTAACCCTAACACTAAACCTCAACCCTAAACCCAACACTTAACCCTAATCCTATCCCTTAACCCTAACCCTAACCCTAACCCTAATGCTAACCCGTAAACGTAACCCTAACCGTGACCAGTAAACCTACCCCTAACCTCTAACACAAAACATAGCACATAACTCTAACCCTAAAACTACCCCTAACCCTAACCCTAAACCCTAACTCTTAACCTTAACCCTAAGCGTTAACTCTCACGCTAACCTTTAATCCTAACCCTAATCCTAATCTTCAACCCTGAACCTAACACTTAACCCTAACCCTGTACCAAACCCTAACCCCTCATCTTAACCCTAACCGTAAACCTCAACCCTAAACCAAAGTGTAACCGTTAAACCTAAGAGTAACCTTTAACCCTAACCCTAATCCCTAACCCTAAGCCCTCACCCTAACACGAAACTTCATCCTTAACCCTAACCATAATCCTCACCCTAAATCTAATTCTCAGCCTTCTTGCTTTCTTAGAGTTTAGAAAGCCTGCAATCCTCCCATGCCATGCGTGAAAGGAGGCTCTACCACTGTGTCCTGCGTGAAACCCACGGGCCCATACACAGAGTATGATATAGGGGGTTCCCGGGTACAATCCCAGCACCCTAAACTCCCCCCACCCGCGTAATGCAGACAGGGCCCGTGCGCTAAGCATAAACAATACCTTTAACAGATAACCCTAACCCTGAACATAACACCCAACCCTGTTCCTATTTCTCCCCTTAACACGTAAACCTCACCGTGCGCCTAACATTAACCTCTTATCCTAACGTTAATGCATAACCCATTTCCTGAGAACAACCCCTATCCCATAATTCTAACCCTATCTCCTAGTCATCACTGTGACACCTAATCCCTAACCCTAATTCTAAACCGCTAACCCTAACCGTAACCCTACCTACAACCCTAACACTGACAGTAACCCTTACTTCTAACCCAAACGTTATGCCTAACAAAAACCCTAACCCTTGAACCTAAACCTTCACCATAACCCCTAAGCCTTACCCTAACCCTTAACCCTAATCCTAATCCTAACCATTAAACCTAACCCTAGCTCTTAAAGCTAACCCTATACCTTACCCTAACGACTAGACCTAACCCTGACACTAACCTAACACCTAACCCTAACCAGAACCCCTAAAGCTAACCCTGAACCCTATCCCTAACCCTAGCAGTAAACTTTAACCCTAAACCTAAGCCCAACCCGTAACCCTAATCCTATCCTTTTACCCTAAAACTAACCCCTAAACCTAACCCCTATACCTCACCCTAACTCTAACCCCAATCCTAATTCTAACCATACCCCTTCATAAAACACTAACTCCTAACCGCTAACCCTAACACTAACCAAAAACCCTAATCACTAAGCCCTAACCCTAACGCTTTACCTTTACCCTAACCGTTAACCCTCACCCTAAATCTTAACCCTGACACTAACCTTAACCTTTAACTCTAAGCCTAACCCTTAACCCTACAGTAAGGAAGACCCTTAATGCTAATGGGATCCCTTATCCCTAACCCTAACACTACAGCTAAAAATAACCCTAAGCTTGGATCCTTAAACCTAACCCCTAACACTTACTTTAACCCCAAACCCTAACCCTAATCCTAAGCATTAAACCTAACGCTATCTCTTAACCCTAACGCTAGCCCTTACCCTAATGCCTAGATCGAACCTTAAATCTAACCTACCGCCTAATCCTAAACTTAAGCCCTAATGCTAACACTAACCCTGAACCCTAAACCTACCCGTAACCCTTAACACTAACCCTATTCGTGAACCTTAACCCTGACCCTAACCATTACCCGCACCCAAGCATTTAACCCTGATTCTAACCCTAATCCTTAATGCTAACCCTAACACTAAACCCTAACCCTAAGCCCAACACTTATCCCTAATCCTATCCCTTAACCCTAACCCTAACCCTAATGCTACCCCCTAAACGTAACCCTAACCGTGACCAGTAAACCTAACCCTAACCTCTAACACAAACCATAGCACATAACTCTAACCCTAAAACTAACCCTAACCCATCCCTAACCCTAAACCCTAACTCTTAACCTTAACCCTAAGCGTTAACTCTCACGCTAACCTTTAATCCTAACCCTAATCCTAATCTTCAACCGTAAACCTAACACTTAACCCTAACCCTGTACCAAATCATAACCCCTCATCTTAACCCTAACCGTAAACCTCAACCCTAAACCAAAGTGTAACCGTTAAACCTAAGAGTAACCTTTAACCCTAACCCTAATCCCTAACCCTAAGCCCTCACCCTAACACTAAACTTCATCCTTAACCCTAACCAGAATCCTAACCCTAAATCTAATTCTCAGACTTCTTGCTTTCTTAGAGTTTAGAAAGCCTGCAATCCTCCCATGCCATGCGTGAAAGGAGGCTCTACAATGTGGCCTGCATGAAACCCACGGGCCCATACCCAGAGTATGATAGAGTGGGTTCCCGGGTACAATCCCAGCACCCTAAACTCCCCCCGCCCGCCTAATGCAGACAGGGCCCGTGCGGTAAGCATAAACAATACCTTTGACAGATAACCCTAACCATGAACATAACACCCAACCCTGTTCCTATTTCTCCCCTTAACACGTAAACCTCACCGTGCGCCTAACTTTAACCTCTTATGCTAACGTTAATGCATAACCCATTTCCTGAGAACAAAGCCTATCCCATAATTCTAACCCTATCTCCTAGTCATCACTGTGACACCTAATCCCTAACCCTAATTCTAAACCGCTAACCCTAATCGTAACCCTACCTACAACCCTAACACTGACAGTAACCCTTAGTTTTAACCTCAACGCTATGCCTAACAAAAACCCTAACCCTTGACCCTAACCCTTCACCCTAACCGTTAACCCTAATCCTAATCCTAACCATTAAACCTAACCCTAGCTCTTAAAGCTAACCCTAAACCTTACCCTCACGACTAGACCTAACCCTGACACTAACTTAACACCTAACCCTAACCAGAGCCCCTAAAGCCAACCCTGAATCCCATCCCTAAACCCAGCAGTAAACTTTAACCCTAAACCTAAGCCCAACCCGTAACCATAATCCTATCATTTTACCCTAAAACTAACCCCTAAACCTAACCCCTATACCTCACACTAACTCTAACCCCAATCCTAATTCTAAACATAGCCCTTCATAGAACACTAACTCCTAACCGCTAACCCTAACACTAACCAAAAACCCTAATCACTAATCCCTAACCCTAACGCTTAACCTTTACCCTAACCGTTAACCCTCACCCTAAATCTTAACACTGACCCTAACCTTAACCTTTAACTCTAAGCCTAACCCTTAACCCTACAGTAAGGAAGACCCTTAATGCTAATGGGATCCCTTATCCCTAACCCTAACACTACAGCTAACAATAACCCTAACCTTGGATCCTTAAACCTAACCCCTAACACTTACTTTAAGCCCAAACCCTAACCCTAATCCTAAGCATTAAACCTAACCCTATCTCTTAAACCTAATGCTAGCCCTTAACCTAACTCCTAGATCTAACCCTAAATATAACCTACTGCCTAATCCTAACCTTAAGCCCTAATGCTAACACTAACCCTGAACCCTAAACCTACCCGTAACCCTTAACACTAACCCTATCCGTGAACCTTAACCCTGAACCTAACCATTACCCGCACCCAAGCATTTAACCCTGACCCTAACCCTAATCCTTAATGCGAAACCTAACACGAAACCCTAACCCTAAGCCCAACACTTAACCCTAATCCTATCCCTTAACCCTAACCCTAACCCTAACCCTAACCCTAATGCTAACCCCTAAACGTAACCCTAACCATCACCAGTAAACCTAACCCTAACCTCTAACACAAACCATAGCACATAACTCTAACCCTAAAACTAACCCTAGCCCTAACCCTAAACCCTAACACTTAACCTTAACCCTAAGCGTTAACTCTCACTCTAACCTTTAATCCTAACCCTAATCCTAATCTTCAACCCTAAACCTAACACTTAACCCTAACCCTGTACCAAACCCTAACCCCTCATCTTAACCCTAACCGTAAACCTCAACCCTAAGCCAAAGTGTAACCGTTACACCTAAGAGTAACCTTTAACCCTAACCCTAATCTCTAACCCTAAGCCCTCACCCTAACACTAAACTTCATCCTTAACCCTAACCAGAATCCTAATCCTAAGTCTAATTCTCAGACTTCTTGCTTTCTTAGAGTTTAGAAAGCCTGCAATCCTCCCATGCCATGCGTGAAAGGAGGCTCTACCACTGTGTCCTGCATGAAACCCACGGGCCCATACCCAGAGTATGATAGAGTGGGTTCCCGGGTACAATCCCAGCCCCCTAAACACCTCCCGCCCGCCTAATGCAGACAGGGCCCGTGCGCTAAGCATAAACAATACCTTTAACAGATAACCCTAACCCTGAACATAACACCCAACCCTGTTCCTATTTCTCCCCTTAACACATAAACCTCACCGTGCGCCTAACTTTAACCTCTTATCCTAACGTTAATGCATAACCCATTTCCTGAGAACAACCCCTATCCCATAATTCTAACCCTATCTCCTAGTCATCACTGTGACACCTAACCCTTACCCTAATTCTAAGCCGCTAACCATAACCGTAACCCTACCTACAACCCTAACACTGACAGTAACCCTTACTTCTAACCCCAACGCTATGCCTAACACAAACCCTAACCCTGGACCCTAACCCTTCATCCTAACCCCTAAGCCTTACCCTAACCCTTAACCCTAATCCTAATCCTAACCATTAAACCTAACCCTAGCTCTTAAAGCTAACCCTAAACCTTACCCTCACGAATAGACCTAACCCTGACACTAACCTAACACCTAACCCTAACCAGAACCCCTAAAGCTAACCCTGAACCCTATCCCTAACCCTAGCAGTAAACTTTAACCCTAAACCTAAGCCCAACCCGTAACCCTAACCCTATCCTTTTACCCTAAAACTAACCCCTAAACCTAACCCCTATACCTCACCCTAACTCTAACCCCAATCCTAATTCTAACCATACCCCTTCATAAAACACTAACTCCTAACCGCTAACCCTAACACTAACCAAAAACCCTAATCACTAATCTCTAACCCTAACGCTTATCCTTTACCCTAACCGTTAACCCTGAACCTAAATCTTAACACTGACCCTAACCTTAACCTTTAACTCTAAGCCTAACCCTTAACCCTACAGTAAGGAAGACCCTTAATGCTAATGGGATCCCTTATCCCTAGCCCTAACACTACAGCTAAAAATAACCCTAACCTTGGATCCTTAAACCTAACCCCTAACACTTACTTTAACCCCAAACCCTAACCCTAATCCTAAGCCTTAAACCTAACCCTATCTCTTAACCCTAACGCTAGCCCTTACCCTAACGCCTAGATCTAACACTAAATCTAACCTACCGCCTAATCCTAACCTTAAGCCCTAATGCTAACACTAAGCCTGAAACCTAAACCTACCCGTAACCCTTAACACTAACCCTATCCGTGAACCTTAACCCTGACCCTAACCATTACACGCACCCAAGCATTTAACCCTGACCCTAACCCTAATCCTTAATGCTAACCTTAACACTAAACCCTAACCCTAAGCCCAACACTTAACCCTAATCCTATCCCTTAACCCTAACACTAACCCTAACCCTAATGCTAACCCCTAAACGTAACCCTAACCGTGACCAGTAAACCTAACCCTAACCTCTAACACAAACCATAGCACATAACTCTAACCCTAAAACTAACCCTAAACCTAACCCTAAACCCTAACTCTTAACCTTAACACTAAGCGTTAACTCTCACGCTAACCTTTAATCCTAACCCTAATCCTAATCTTCAACCCTAAACCTAACACTTAACCCTAACCCTGTACCGAACCCTAACCCCTCATCTTAACCCTAACCGTAAACCTCAACCCTAAACCAAAGTGTAACCGTTAAACCTAAGAGTAACCTTTAACCCTAACCCTATTCCACAACCCTAAGCCCTCACCCTAACACTAAACTTCATCCTTAACCCTAACCAGAATCCTAACCCTAAATCTAATTCGCAGACTTCTTGCTTCCTTAGAGTTTAGAAAGCCTGCAATCCTCCCATGCCATGCGTGAAAGGAGGCTCTACCACTGTGTCCTGCATGAAACCCACGGGCCCATACCCAGCGTATGATAGAGTGGGTTCCCGGGTACAATCCCAGCCCCGTAAACTCCCCCCGCCCGCCTAATGCAGACAGGGCCCGTGCGCTAAGCAGAAACAATACCTTTAACAGATAACCCTAACCCTGAACATAACACCCAACCCTGTTCCTATTTCTCCCCTTAACACGTAAACCTCACCGTGCGCCTAATTTTAACCTCTTATCCTAACGTTAATGCATAACCCATTTCCTGAGAACAACCCCATCCCATAATTCTAACCCTGTCTCCTAGTCATCACTGTGACACCTAATCCCTAACCCTAATTCTAACCTGCTAACCCTATCCGTAACCCTACCTACAACCCTAACACTGACAGTAACCCTTACTTCTAACCCCAACGCTATGCCTAACAAAAACCCTAACCCTTGACCCTAACCCTTGACCCTAACCCCTAAGCCTTACCCTAACCCTTAACCCTAATCCTAATCCTAACCATTAAACCTAACCCTAGCTCTTAAAGCTAACCCTAAACCTTACCCTCAGGACTAGACCTAACCCTGACACTAACCTAACACCTAACCCTAACCAGAACACCTAAAGCTAACCCTGAACCCTATCCCTAACCCCAGCAGTAAACTTTAACCCTAAACCTAAGCCCAACCCGTAACCCTAATCCTATCCTTTTACCCTAAATCTAACCCGTAAACCTAACCCCTATACCTCACCCTAACTCTAACCTCAATCCTAATTCTCACCATACCCATTCATAAAACACTAACTCCTAACCGCTAACCCTAACACTAACCAAAAACCCTAATCACTAATCCCTAACCCTAACGCTTAACCTTTACCCTAACCGTTAACCCTCACCTTAAATCTTAACACTGACCCTAACCTTAACCTTTAACTCTAAGCCTAACCCTTAACCCTACAGTAAGGAAGACCCTTAATGTTAATGGGATCCCTTATCCCTAACCCTAACACTACAGCTAAAAATAACGCTAACCTTGGATCTTTAAACCTAAACCCTAAAACTTACTTTAACCCTAATCCTAAGCATTAAACCTAACCCTATCTCTTAACCCTAACGCTGGCCCTTACCCTAACGCCGAGATCTAACCCTAAATCTAACCTACCGCCTAATCCTAACCTTAAGCCCTAATGCTAACACTAACCCTGAAACCTAAACCTACCCGTAACCCTTAACACTAACCCTATCCGTGAACCTTAACCCTGACCCTAACCATTACCCGCACCCAAGCATTTAACCCTGACCCTAACCCTAATCCTTAATGCTAACACTAACACTAAACCCTAACCCTAAGCCCAACACTTATCCCTAATCCTATCCCTTAACCCTAACCCTAACCCTAATGCTAACCCCTAAACGTAACCCTAACCATGACCAGTAAACCTAAGCCTAACCTCTAACACAAACCATAGCACAGAACTCTAACCCTAACCCTAACCCTAACCCTAAAGCCTAACTCTTAACCTTAACCCTAGGCGTTAACTCTCACGCTAACCTTTAATCCTAACCCTAATCCTAATCTTCAACCCTAAACCTAACACTTAACCCTAACCCTGTACCAAACCCTAACCCCTCATCTTAACCCTAACCTTAAAGCTCAACCCTAAACCAAAGTGGAACCTTTAAACCTAAGAGTAACCTTTAACCCTAACCCTAATCCCTAACACTAAGCCCTCACCCTAACACTAAACTTCATCCTTAATCCTAACCAGAATCCTAACCCTAAATCTAATTCTCAGACTTTTTGCTTTCTTAGAGTTTAGAAAGCCTGCAATCATCCCATGCCATGCGTGAAAGGAGGCTCTACCACTGTGTCCTGCATGAAACCCTCGGGCCCATACCCAGAGTATGATAGAGTGGGTTCCCTGGTACAATCCCAGCCCCCTAAAGTCCCCCCGCCCGCCTAATGCAGACAGGGCCCGTGCGCTAAGCATAAACAATACCTTTAACAGATAACCCTAACCCTGAACATAACACCCAACCCTGTTCCTATTTCTCCCCTTAACACGTAAACCTCACCGTGCACCTAACTTTAACCTCTTATCCTAACGTTAATGCATAACCCATTTCCTGAGAACAACCCCTATCCCATAATTCTAACCCTATCTCCTAGTCATCACTGTGACACCTAATCCCTAACCCTAATTCTAAAACGCTAACCCTAACCGTAACCCTACCTACAACCCTAACACTGACAGTAACCCTTACTTCTAACCCCAACGCTATGCCTAACAAAAACCCTAACCCTTGACCCTAACCCTTCACACTAACCCCTAAGCCTTACCCTAACCCTTAACCCTAATCCTAATCCTAACCATTAAACCTAACCCTAGCTCTTAAAGCTAACCCTAAACCTTACCCTCACGACTAGACCTAACCCTGACACTAACCTAACACCTAACCCTAACCAGAACCCCTAAAGCTAACCCTGAACCCTATCCCTAACCCCAGCAGTTAACTTTAACCCTAAACCTAAACCCAACCCGTAACACTAATCCTATCCTTTTACCCTAAAACTAACCCCTAAACCTAACCCCTATACCTCACCCTAACTCTAACCCCAATCCTAATTCTAACCATACCCCTTCATAAAACACTAACTCCTAACCGCTAACCCTGACACTAACCAAAAACCCTAATCACTAATCCCAAACCCTAACGCTTAACCTTTACCCTAACTGTTAACCCTCACCCTAAATCTTAACACTGACCCTAACCTTAACCTTTAACTCTAAGCCTGACCCTTAACCCTACAGTAAGGAAGACCCTTAATGCTAATGGGATCCCTTATCCCTAACCCTAACACTACAGCTAAAAATAACCCTAACCTTGGATCCTTACACCTAACCCCTAACACTTACTTTAACCCCAAACCCTAACTCTAATCCTAAGCGTTAAACCTAACCCTATCTCTTAACCCTAACGCTAGCCCTTACCCTAACGCCTAGATCTAACCCTAAATCTAACCTACCGCATAATGCTAACATTAAGCCCTAATGCTAACACTAACCCTGAACCCTAAACCTACCCGTAACCCTTAACACTAACCCTATCCGTGAACCTTAACCCTGACCCTAAACATTACCCGCACCCAAGCATTTAACAATGACCCTAACCCTAATCCTTAATGCTAAACCTAACACTAAAACCTAACCCTAAGCCCAACACTTAACCCTAATCCTATCCCTTAACCCTAACCCTACCCTAATGCTAACCCCTAAACGTAACCCTAACCGTGACCAGTAAACCTAACCCTAACCTCTAACACAAACCATAGCACATAACTCTAACCCTAAAAGTAACCCTAACCCTAACCCTAAACCCAAACTCTTAACCTTAACCCTAAGCGTTAACTCTCATGCTAACCTTTAATCCTAACCCTAATCGTAATCTTCAACCCTAAACCTAACACTTAACCCTAACCCTGTACCAAACCCTAACCCCTCAACTTAACCCTAACCGTAAACCTCAACCCTAAACCAAAGTGTAACCGTTAAACCTAAGAGTAACCTTTAACCCTAACCCTAATCCCTAACCCTAAGCCCTCACCCTAACACTAAACTTCATCCTTAACCCTAACCAGAATCCTAACCCTAAATCTAATTCTCAGACTTCTTGCTTTCTTAGAGTTTAGAAAGCCTGCAATCCTCCCATGCCATGCGTGAAAAGAGGCTCTACCACTGTGTCCTGCATGAAACCCTCGGGCCCATACCCAGAGTATGATAGAGTGGGTTCCCGGGTACAATCCCAGCCCCGTAAACTCCCCCCGCCCGCCTAATGCAGACAGGGCCCGTGCGCTAAGCATAAACAATACCTTTACCAGATAACCCTAACCCTGAACATAACACCCAACCCTGTTCCTATTTCTCCCCTTAACACGTAAACCTCACCGTGCGCCTAACTTTAACCTCTTATCCTAACGTTAATGCATAACCCATTTCCTGAGAACAACCCCTATCCCATAATTCTAACCCTATCTCCTAGTCATCACTGTGACACCTAATCCCTAACCCTAATTCTAAACCGCTAACCCTAACCGTAACCCTACCTACAACCCTAACACTGACAGTAACCCTTACTTCTAACCCCAACGCTATGCCTATCAAAAACCCTAACCCTTGACCCTAACCCTTCACCCTAACCCCTAAGCCTTACCCTAACCCTTAACCCTAATC
The DNA here is from genome assembly GCF_041146395.1 of Eulemur rufifrons. Classification (NCBI taxonomy): domain Eukaryota; kingdom Metazoa; phylum Chordata; class Mammalia; order Primates; family Lemuridae; genus Eulemur; species Eulemur rufifrons. The sequence goes on from NW_027182813.1 coordinate 2,454,375, forward strand.
CTAATCCTAACCATTAAACCTAACCCTAGCTCTTAAAGCTAACCCTAAACCTTACCCTCACGACTAGACCTAACCGTGACACTAACCTAACACCTAACCCTAACCAGAACCCCTAAAGCTATCCCTGAACCCTATTCCTAATCCCAGCAGTAAACTTTAACCCTAAACCTAAGCCCAACCCGTAACCCTAATCCTATCCTTTTACCCTAAAACTAACCCCTAAACCTAACCCCTATACCTCACCCTAACTCTAACCCCAATCCTAATTCTAACCATACCCCTTCATAATACACTAACTCCTAACCGCTAACCCTAACAGTAACCAAAAACCCTAATCACTAATCCCAAACCCTAACGCTTAACCTTTACCCTAACTATTAACCTTCACCCTAAATCTTAACACTGACCCTAACCTTAACCTTTAACTCTATGCCTGACCTTTAACCCTACAGTAAGGAAGACCCTTAATGCTAATGGGATCCCTTATCCCTAACCCTAACACTACAGCTAAAAATAACCCTAACCTTGGATCCTTAAACCTAACCCCTAACACTTACTTTAACCCCAAACCCTAACCCTAATCCTAAGCCTTAAACCTAACCCTATCTCTTAACCCTAACGCTAACCCTTACCCTAACGCCTAGATCTAACACTAAATCTAACCTACCGCCTAATCCTAACCTTAAGCCCTAAAGCTAACACTAAGCCTGAAACCTAAACCTACCCGTAACCCTTAACACTAACCCTATCCGTGAACCTTAACCCTGACCCTAACCATTACCCGCACCCAAGCGTTTAACCCTGACCCTAACCCTAATCCTTAATGCTAACCTTAACACTAAACCCTAACCCTAAGCCCAACACTTAACCCTAATCCTATCCCTTAACCCTAACACTAACCCTAACCCTAATGCTAACCCCTAAACGTAACCCTAACCGTGACCAGTAAACCTAACCCTAACCTCTAACACAAACCATAGCACATAACTCTAACCCTAAAACTAACCCTAAACCTAACCCTAAACCCTAACTCTTAACCTTAACACTAAGCGTTAACTCTCACGCTAACCTTTAATCCTAACCCTAATCCTAATCTTCAACACTAAACCTAACACTTAACCCTAACCCTGTACCGAACCCTAACCCCTCATCTTAACCCTAACCGTAAACCTCAACCCTAAACCAAAGTGTAACCGTTAAACCTAAGAGTAACCTTTAACCCTAACCCTATTCCACAACCCTAAGCCCTCACCCTAACACTAAACTTCATCCTTAACCCTAACCAGAATCCTAACCCTAAATCTAATTCGCAGACTTCTTGCTTCCTTAGAGTTTAGAAAGCCTGCAATCCTCCCATGCCATGCGTGAAAGGAGGCTCTACCACTGTGTCCTGCATGAAACCCACGGGCCCATACCCAGCGTATGATAGAGTGGGTTCCCGGGTACAATCCCAGCCCCGTAAACTCCCCCCGCCCGCCTAATGCAGACAGGGCCCGTGCGCTAAGCAGAAACAATACCTTTAACAGATAACCCTAACCCTGAACATAACACCCAACCCTGTTCCTATTTCTCCCCTTAACACGTAAACCTCACCGTGCGCCTAATTTTAACCTCTTATCCTAACGTTAATGCATAACCCATTTCCTGAGAACAACCCCATCCCATAATTCTAACCCTGTCTCCTAGTCATCACTGTGACACCTAATCCCTAACCCTAATTCTAACCTGCTAACCCTATCCGTAACCCTACCTAAACCCTAACACTGACAGTAACCCTTACTTCTAACCCCAACGCTATGCCTAACAAAAACCCTAACCCTTGACCCTAACCCTTGACCCTAACCCCTAAGCCTTACCCTAACCCTTAACCCTAATCCTAATCCTAACCATTAAACCTAACCCTAGCTCTTAAAGCTAACCCTAAACCTTACCCTCAGGACTAGACCTAACCCTGACACTAACCTAACACCTAACCCTAACCAGAACACCTAAAGCTAACCCTGAACCCTATCCCTAACCCCAGCAGTAAACTTTAACCCTAAACCTAAGCCCAACCCGTAACCCTAATCCTATCCTTTTAACCTAAATCTAACCCGTAAACCTAACCCCTATACCTCACCCTAACTCTAACCTCAATCCTAATTCTCACCATACCCATTCATAAAACACTAACTCCTAACCGCTAACCCTAACACTAACCAAAAACCCTAATCACTAATCCCTAACCCTAACGCTTAACCTTTACCCTAACCGTTAACCCTCACCCTAAATCTTAACACTGACCCTAACCTTAACCTTTAACTCTAAGCCTAACCCTTAACCCTACAGTAAGGAAGACCCTTAATGTTAATGGGATCCCTTATCCCTAACCCTAACACTACAGCTAAAAATAACGCTAACCTTGGATCTTTAAACCTAACCCCTAAAACTTACTTTAACCCTAATCCTAAGCATTAAACCTAACCCTATCTCTTAACCCTAACGCTAGCCCTTACCCTAACGCCGAGATCTAACCCTAAATCTAACCTACCGCCTAATCCTAACCTTAAGCCCTAATGCTAACACTAACCCTGAAACCTAAACCTACCCGTAACCCTTAACACTAACCCTATCCGTGAACCTTAACCCTGACCCTAACCATTACCCGCACCCAAGCATTTAACCCTGACCCTAACCCTAATCCTTAATGCTAACACTAACACTAAATCCTAACCCTAAGCCCAACACTTATCCCTAATCCTATCCCTTAACCCTAACCCTAACCCTAATGCTAACCCCTAAACGTAACCCTAACCATGACCAGTAAACCTAAGCCTAACCTCTAACACAAACCATAGCACAGAACTCTAACCCTAACCCTAACCCTAACCCTAAAGCCTAACTCTTAACCTTAACCCTAGGCGTTAACTCTCACGCTAACCTTTAATCCTAACCCTAATCCTAATCTTCAACCCTAAACCTAAGACTTAACCCTAACCCTGTACCAAACCCTAACCCCTCATCTTAACCCTAACCTTAAAGCTCAACCCTAAACCAAAGTGGAACCGTTAAACCTAAGAGTAACCTTTAACCCTAACCCTAATCCCTAACACTAAGCCCTCACCCTAACACTAAACTTCATCCTTAATCCTAACCAGAATCCTAACCCTAAATCTAATTCTCAGACTTCTTGCTTTCTTAGAGTTTAGAAAGCCTGCAATCATCCCATGCCATGCGTGAAAGGAGGCTCTACCACTGTGTCCTGCATGAAACCCTCGGGCCCATACCCAGAGTATGATAGAGTGGGTTCCCGGGTACAATCCCAGCCCCCTAAAGTCCCCCCGCCCGCCTAATGCAGACAGGGCCCGTGCGCTAAGCATAAACAATACCTTTAACAGATAACCCTAACCCTGAACATAACACCCAACACTGTTCCTATTTCTCCCCTTAACACGTAAACCTCACCGTGCGCCTAACTTTAACCTCTTATCCTAACGTTAATGCATAACCCATTTCCTGAGAACAACCCCTATCCCATAATTCTAACCCTATCTCCTAGTCATCACTGTGACACCTAATCCCTAACCCTAATTCTAAACCGCTAACCCTAACCGTAACCCTACCTACAACCCTAACACTGACAGTAACCCTTACTTCTAACCCCAACGCTATGCCTAACAAAAACCCTAACCCTTGACCCTAACCCTTCACACTAACCCCTAAGCCTTACCCTAACCCTTAACCCTAATCCTAATCCTAACCATTAAACCTAACCCTAGCTCTTAAAGCTAACCCTAAACCTTACCCTCACGACTAGACCTAACCCTGACACTAACCTAACACCTAACCCTAACCAGAACCCCTAAAGATAACCCTGAACCCTATCCCTAACCCCAGCAGTAAACTTTAACCCTAAACCTAAACCCAACCCGTAACACTAATCCTATCCTTTTACCCTAAAACTAACCCCTAAACCTAACCCCTATACCTCACCCTAACTCTAACCCCAATCCTAATTCTAACCATACCCCTTCATAAAACACTAACTCCTAACCGCTAACCCTGACACTAACCAAAAACCCTAATCACTAATCCCAAACCCTAACGCTTAACCTTTACCCTAACTGTTAACCCTCACCCTAAATCTTAACACTGACCCTAACCTTAACCTTTAACTCTAAGCCTGACCCTTAACCCTACAGTAAGGAAGACTCTTAATGCTAATGGGATCCCTTATCCCTAACCCTAACACTACAGCTAAAAATAACCCTAACCTTGGATCCTTACACCTAACCCCTAACACTTACTTTAACCCCAAACCCTAACTCTAATCCTAAGCGTTAAACCTAACCCTATCTCTTAACCCTAACGCTAGCCCTTACCCTAACGCCTAGATCTAACCCTAAATCTAACCTACCGCCTAATGCTAACATTAAGCCCTAATGCTAACACTAACCCTGAACCCTAAACCTACCCGTAACCCTTAACACTAACCCTATCCGTGAACTTTAACCCTGACCCTAACCATTACCCGCACCCAAGCATTTAACAATGACCCTAACCCTAATCCTTAATGCTAAACCTAACACTAAAACCTAACCCTAAGCCCAACACTTAACCCTAATCCTATCCCTTAACCCTAACCCTACCCTAATGCTAACCCCTAAACGTAACCCTAACCGTGACCAGTAAACCTAACCCTAACCTCTAACACAAACCGTAGCACATAACTCTAACCCTAAAAGTAACCCTAACCCTAACCCTAAACCCTAACTCTTAACCTTAACCCTAAGCGTTAACTCTCACGCTAACCTTCAATCCTAACCCTAATCCTAATCTTCAACCCTAAACCTAACAGTTAAACCTAACACTGTACCAAACCCTAACCCCTCATCTTAAACCTAACCGTAAACCTCAACCCTAAACCAAAGTGTAACCGGTAAACCGAAGAGTAACCTTTAACCCTAAACCTATTCCCTAACCCTAAGCCCTCACCCTAACACTAAACTTCATCCTTAACCCTAACCATAATCCTAAACCGAAATCTAATTCTCAGACTTCTTGCTATCTTAGAGTTTAGAAAGCCTGCCATCCTCCCATGCCATGCGTGAAAGGAGGCTCTACCACTGTGCCCTGCATGAAACCCACGGGCCGATACACAGCGTATGATAGAGTGGGTTCCCGGGTACAATCCCAGCCCCGTAAACTCCCCCCGCCCGCCTAATGCAGACAGGGCCCGTGCGCTAAGCATAAACAATACCTTTAACAGATAACCCTAACCCTGAACATAACACCCAACCCTGTTCCTATTTCTCCCCTTAACACGTAAACCTCACCGTGCGCCTAACTTTAACCTCTTATCCTAACGTTAATGCATAACCCATTTCCTGAGAACAACCCCTATCCCATAATTCTAACCCTATCTCCTAGTCATCACTGTGACACCTAATCCCTAACCCTAATTCTAAACCGCTAACCCTAACCGTAACCCTACCTACAACCCTAACACTGACAGTAACCCTTACTTCTAACCCCAACGCTATGCCTAACAAAAACCCTAACCCTTGACCCTAACCCTTCACACTAACCCCTAAGCCTTACCCTAACCCTTAACCCTAATCCTAATCCTAACCATTAAACCTAACCCTAGCTCTTAAAGCTAACCCTAAACCTTACCCTCACGACTAGACCTAACCCTGACACTAACCTAACACCTAACCCTAACCAGAACCCCTAAAGCTAACCCTGAACCCTATCCCTAACCCAAGCAGTAAACTTTAACCCTAAACCTAAGCCCAACCCGTAACCCTAATCCTATACTTTTACCCTAAAACCAACACCTAAACCTAACCCCTATACCTCACCCTAACTCTAACCCCAATCCTAATTCTAACCATACCCCTTCATAAAACACTAACTCCTAACCGCTAACCCTAACACTAACCAAAAACCCTAATCAATAATCCCTAACCCTAACGCTTAACCTTTACCCTAACCGTTAACCCTCACCCTAAATCTTAACACTGACCCTAACCTTAACCTAATCCTTAATGATAACACTAACACTAAGCCCTAACGCTAAGCCCAACACTTATCTCTAATCCTATCCCTTAACCCTAACCCTAACCCTAATGCTAACCCCTAAACGTAACCCTAACCGTGACCAGTAAACCTAAACCTAACCTCTAACACAAACCATAGCACATAACTCTAACCCTAAAACTAACCCTAACCCTAACCCTAAACCCTAACTCTTAACCTTAACACCAAGCGTTAACTCTCACGCTAACCTTTAATCCTAACCCTAATCCTAATCTTCAACCCTAAACCTAACACTTAACCCTAACACTGTACCAAATCCTAACCCCTCATCTTAACCCTAACCGTAAACCTCAACCCTAAACCAAAGTGTAACCGGTAAAACGAAGAGTAACCTTTAACCCTAACCCTATTCCCTAACCCTAAGCCCTCACCCTAACACTAAACTTCATCCTTAACCCTAACCATAATCCTAACCCTAAATCTAATTCTCGGACTCTTGCTTTCTTAGAGTTTAGAAAGCCTGCCATCCTCCAATGCCATGCGTGAAAGGAGGCTCTACCACTGTGTCCTGCATGAAACCCACGGGCCCATACGCAGAGTATGATAGAGTGGGTTCCCGGGTACAATCCCAGCCCCCTAAACTCCCCCCGCCCGCCTAATGCAGACAGGGCCCGTGCCTAAGCATAAACAATACCTTTAACAGATAACCCTAACCCTGAACATAACACCCAACCCTGTTCCTATTTCTCCCCTTAACAAGTAAACCTCACCGTGCGCCTAACTTTAACGTCTTATCCTAACGTTAATGCATAACCCATTTCCTGAGAACAACCCCTGTCCCATAATTCTAACCCTATCTCCTAGTCATCACTGTGACACCTAATCCCTAACCCCAATTCTAAACCGCTAACCCTAACCGTAACCCTACCTACAACCCTAACACTGACAGTAACCCTTACTTCTAACCCCAACGCTATGCCTAACAAAAACCCTAACCCTTGACCCTAACCCCTAAGCCTTACCCTAACCCTTAACCCTAATCCTAATCCTAACCATTAAACCTAACCCTAGCTCTTAAAGCTAACCCTAAACCTTACCCTCACGACTAGACCTAACCCTGACACTAACCTAACACCTAACCCTAACCAGAACCCCTAAAGCTAACCCTGAACCCTATCCCTAACCCTAGCAGTAAACTTTAACCCTAAACCTAAGCCCAACCCGTAAACCTAATCCTATACTTTTACCCTAAAACTAACCCCTAAACCTAACCCCTATACCTCACCCTAACTCTAACCCCAATCCTAATTCTAACCATACCCCTTCATAAAACACTAACTCCTAACCGCTAACCCTAACACTAACCAAAAACCCTAATCACTAATCCCTAACCCTAACGCTTAACCTTTACCCTAACCGTTAACCCTCACCCTAAGTCTTAACACTGACCCTAACCTTAACATTTAACTCTAAGCCTAACCCTTTACCCTACAGTAAGGAAGACCCTTAATGCTAATGGGATCCCTTATCCCTAACCCTAACACTACAGCTAAAGATAACACTAACCTTGGATCCTTAAACCTAACCCCTAACACTTACTTTAACCCCAAACCCTAACCCTAATCCTAAGCATTAAACCTAACTCTATCTCTTAACCCTAACGCTAGCCCTTACCCTAACACCTAGATCTAACCCTAAATCTAACCTACAGCCTAATCCTAACCTTAAGCCCTAATGCTAACACTAACCCTGAACCCTAAACCTACCCGAAACACTTAACACTAACCCTATCCAGGAACCTTAACCCTGACCCTAACCATTACCCGCACCCAAGCATTTAACCCTGACACTAACCCTAATCCTTAATGCTAACCCTAACACTAAACCCTAACCCTAAGCCCAACACTTAACCCTAATCCTATCCCTTAACCCTAAAACTAACCCTAATGCTACCCCCTAAACGTAACCCTAACCGTGACCAGTAATCCTAATCCTAACCTCTAACACAAACCATAGCACATAACTCTAACCCTAAAATTAACCCTAACACTAACCCTAACCCTAAACCCTAACTCTTAACCTTAACCCTAAGGGTTAACTCTCACGCTAACCTTTAATCCTAACCCTAATCCTAATCTTCAATCCTAAACCTAACACTTAACCCTAACCCTGTACCAAACCCTAACCCCTCATCTTAACCCTAACCGTAAACTTCAACCCTAAACCAAAGTGTAACCGTTAAACCTAAGAGTAACCTTTAACCCTAACCCTAATCCCTAACCCTAAGCCCTCACCCTAACACTAAACTTCATCCTTAACCCTAACCAGAATCCTAACCCTAAATTTAATTCTCAGACTTCTTGCTTTCTTAGAGTTTAGAAAGCCTGCAATCCTCCCATGCCATGCGTGAAAGGAGGCTCTACCACTGTGTCCTGCATGAAACCCACGGGCCCATACCCAGAGTAAGATAGAGTGGGTTCCCGGGTACAATCCCAGCCCCCTAAACTCCCCCCGCCCGCCTAATGCAGACAGGGCCCGTGCCTAAGCATAAACAATACCTTTAACAGATAACCCTAACCCTGAACATAACACCCAACCCTGTTCCTATTTCTCCCCTTAACACGTAAACCTCACCGTGCGCCTAACTTTAACCTCTTATCCTAACGTTAATGCATAACCCATTTCCTGAGAACAACCCCATCCCATAATTCTAACCCTATCTCCTAGTCATCACTGTGATACCTAATCCCTAACCCTAATTCTAAACCGCTAAACCTAACCGTAACCCTACCTACAACCCTAACACTGACAGTAACCCTTACTTCTAAACCCAACACTATGCCTAACAAAAACCCTAACCCTTGACCCTAACCCTTCACCCTAACCCCTAAGCCTTACCCTAACCCCTAACCCTAATCCTAATCCTAACCATTAAACCTAACCCTATCTCTTAAAGCTAACCCTAAAGCTTACCCTCACGACTAGACCTAACCCTGACACTAACCTAACACCTAACCCTAACCAGAACCCCTAAAGATAACCCTGAACCCTATCCCTAACCCCAGCAGTAAACTTTAACCCTAAACCTAAGCCCAACCCGTAACCCTAATCCTATCCTTTTACCCTAAAACTAACCCCTAAAACTAACCCCTATACCTCACCCTAACTCTAACCCCAATCCTAATTCTAACCATACCCCTTCATAAAACACTGACTCCTAACGGCTAATGCTAACACTAACCAAAAACACTAATCACTAATCACTAACCCTAACGCTTAACCTTTACCCTTACCGATAACCCTCACCCTAAATCTTAACACTGACCCTAACCTTAACCTTTAACTCTAAGCCTAACCCTTAACCCTAGAGTAAGGAAGACCCTTAAAGCTAATGGGATCCCTTATCCCTAACCCTAACACTACAGCTAAAAATAACCCTAACCTTGGATCCTTAAACCTAACCCCTAACACTTACTTTAACCCCAAACCCTAACCCTAATCCTAAGCATTAAACCTAAACCTATCTCTTAACCCTAACGCTAGCCCTTACCCTAACGCCTAGATCTAACCCTAAATCTAACCTACCGCCTAATCCTAACCTTAAGCCCTAACGCTAACTCTAACCCTGAACCCTAAACCTACCCGTAACCCTTAACACTAACCCTATCCGTGAACCTTAACCCTGGGCCTAACCATTACCCGCACCCAAGCATTTAACCCTGACCCTAACCCTAATCCTTAATGCTAACCCTAACACTAAACCCTAACCCTAAGCCCAACACTTAACCCTAATCCTATCCCTTAACCCTAACCCTAACCCTAACCCTAATGCTAACCCGTAAACGTAACCCTAACCGTGACCAGTAAACCTACCCCTAACCTCTAACACAAACCATAGCACATAACTCTAACCCTAAAACTAACCCTAACCCTAACCCTAAACCCTAACTCTTTACCTTAACCCTAAGCGTTAACTCTCATGCTAACCTTTAATCCTAACCCTAATCCTAATCTTCAACCCTAAACCTAACACTTAACCCTAACCCTGAACCAAACCCTAACCCCTCATCTTAACCCTAACCGTAAACCTCAACCCTAAACCAAAGTGTAACCGTTAAACCTAAGAGTAACGTTTAACCCTAACCCTAATCCCTAACCCTAAGCCCTCACCCTAACACTAAACTTCATCCTTAACCCTAACCAGAATCCTAACCCTAGATATAATTCTCAGACTTCTTGCTTTCTTAGAGTTTAGAAAGCCTGCAATCCTCCCATGCCATGCGTGAAAGGAGGCTCTACCACTGTGTCCTGCATGAAACCCACGGGCCCATACCCAGAGTATGATAGAGTGGGTTCCCGGGTACAATCCCAGCCCCCTAAACTCCCTCCGCCCGCCTAATGCAGACAGGGCCCGTGCGCTAAGCATAAACAATACCTTTAACAGATAACCCTAACCCTGAACATAACACCCAACCCTGTTCCTATTTCTCCCCTTAACACGTAAACCTCACCGTGCGCCTAACTTTAACCTCTTATCCTAACGTTAATGCATAACCCATTTCCTGAGAACAACCCCTATCCCATAATTCTAACCCTATCTCCTAGTCATCACTGTGACACCTAATCCCTAACCCTAATTCTAAACCGCTAACCCTAACCGTAACCCTACCTACAACCAGAACACTGACAGTAACCCTTACTTCTAACCCCAACGCTATGCCTAACAAAAACCCTAACCCTTGACTCTAACCCTTCACCCTAAGCCCTAAGCCTTAACCTAACCCTTAACCCTAATCCTAATCCTAACCATTAAACCTAACCCTAGCTCTTAAAGCTAACCCTAAACCTTACCCTCACGACTGGACCTAACCCTGACACTAACCTAACACCTAACCCTAACCAGAACCCCTAAAGCTAACCCTGAACCCTATCCCTAACCCTAGCAGTAAACTTTAATCCTAAACCTAAGCCCAACCCGTAACCCTAATCCTATCCTTTTACCCTGAAACTAACCCCTAAACCTAACCCCTATACCTCAACCTAACTCTAACCCCAATCCTAATTCTAAACATACCCCTTCATAAAACACTAACTCCTAACCGCTAACCCTAAAACTAACCAAAAACCCTAATCACTAATCCCTAACCCTAACGCTTAAGATTTACCCTAACCGTTAACCCTCACCCTAAATCTTAACACTGACCCTAACATTAACCTTTAATTCTAAGCCTAACCCTTAACCCTACAGTAAGGAAGACCCTTAATGCTAATGGGATCCCTTATCCCTAACCCTAACACTACAGCTAAAAATAACCCTAACCTTGGATCCTTAAAACTAACCCCTAACACTTACTTTAACCCCAAACCCTAACCCTAATCCTAAGCATTAAACCTAACCCTGTCTCTTAACCCTAACGCTAGCCCTTACCCTAACGCCTAGATCTAACCCTAAATCTAACCTACCGCCTAATCCTAACCTTAAGCCCTAATGCTAACACTAACCCTGAACCCTAAACCTACCCGTAAACCTTAACACTAACCCTATCCGTGAACCTTAACCCTGACCCTAACCATTACCCGCACCCAAGCATTTAACCTTTAATCTAACCCTAATCCGTAATGATACACCTAACACTAAACCCTAACCCTAAGCCCAACACTTAACCCTAATCCTATCCCTTAACCCTAACCCTAACCCTAATGCTACCCTCTAAACGTAACCCTAACCGTGACCAGTAAACCTAACCCTAAACTCTAACACAAACCATAGCACATAACTCTAACCCTAAAACTAACCCTACCCCTAACCCTAATCCTAAACAATAACTCTTAACCTTAACCCTAAGCGTTAACTCTCAAGCTAACCTTTAGTCCTAACCCTAATCCTAATCTTCAACCCTAAACCTAACACTTAACCCTAACCCTGAACCAAACCCTAACCCCTCATCTTAACCCTAACCGTAAACCTCAACCCCAAACCAAAGTGTAACTGTTAAACCTAAGAGTAACCTTTAACCCTAACACTAATCCCTAACCCTAAGCCCTCACCCTAACACTAAACTTCATCCTTAACCCTAACCAGAATCCTAACCCTAAATCTAATTCTCAGACTTCTTGCTTTCTTAGAGTTTAGAAAGCCTGCAATCCTCCCATGCCATGCGTGAAAGGAGGCTCTACCACTGTGTCCTGCATGAAACCCTCGGGCCCATACCCAGAGTATGATAGAGTGGGTTCCCGGGTACAATCCCAGCCCCCTAAAGTCCCCCCGCCCGCCTAATGCAGACAGGGCCCGTGCGCTAAGCATAAACAATACCTTTACCAGATAACCCTAACCCTGAACATAACACCCAACCCTGTTCCTATTTCTCCCCTTAACACGTAAACCTCACCGAGCGCCTAACTTTAACCTCTTATCCTAACGTTAATGCATAACCCATTTCCTGAGAACAACCCCTATCCCATAATTCTAACCCTATCTCCTAGTCATCACTGTGACACCTAATTCCTAACCCTAATTCTAAACCGCTAACCCTAACCGTAACCCTACCTACAACCCTAACACTGACAGTAACCCTTACTTCTAACCCCAACGCTATGCCTAACAAAAACCCTAACGCTTGACCCTAAGCCTTCACCCTAACCCCTAAGCCTTACCCTAACCCTTAACCCTAATCCTAATCCTAACCATTAAACCTAACCCTAGCTCTTAAAGCTAACCCTAAACCTTACCCTCACGACTAGACCTAACCGTGACACTAACCTAACACCTAACCCTAACCAGAACCCCTAAAGCTAACCCTGAACCCTATTCCTAATCCCAGCAGTAAACTTTAACCCTAAACCTAAGCCCAACCCGTAACCCTAATCCTATCCTTTTACCCTAAAACTAACCCCTAAACCTAACCCCTATACCTCACCCTAACTCTAACCCCAATCCTAATTCTAACCATACCCCTTCATAATACACTAACTCCTAACCGCTAACCCTAACACTAACCAAAAACCCTAATCACTAATCCCTAACCCTAACGCTTAACCTTTACCCTAACTGTTAACCTTCACCCTAAATCTTAACACTGACCCTAACCTTAACCTTTAACTCTATGCCTGACCCTTAACCCTACAGTAAGGAAGACCCTTAATGCTAATGGGATCCCTTATCCCTAACCCTAACACTACAGCTAAAAATAACCCTAACCTTGGATCCTTAAACCTAACACCTAACACTTACTTTAACCCCAAACCCTAACCCTAATCCTAAGCATTAAACCTAACCCTATCTCTTAACCCTAACGCTAGCCCTTACCCTAATGCCTAGATCTAACACTAAATCTAACCTACCTCCTAATCCTAACCTTAAGCCCTAATGCTAACACTAACCCTGAACCCTAAACCTACCCGTAACCCTTAACACTAACCCTATCCGTGAACCTTAACCCTGACCCTAACCATTACCCGCACCCAAGCATTTAACCCTGATTCTAACCCTAATCCTTAATGATAAATCTAACACTAAACCCTAACCCTAAGCCCAACACTTAACCCTAATCCTATCCCTTAACCCTAACCCTAACCCTAATGCTACCCCCTAAACGTAACCCTAACCGTGACCAGTAAACCTAACCCTAACCTCTAACACAAACCATAGCAGATAACTCTAACCCTAAAACTAAACGTAACCCTAACCCTAACCCTAAACCCTAACTCTTAACCTTAACCCTAAGCGTTAACTCTCACGCTAACCTTTAATCCTAACCCTAATCCTAATCTTCAACCCTAAACCTAACACTTAACCCTAACACTGTACCAAACCCTAACCCCTCATCTTAACCTTAACCGTAAACCTCAACCCTAAACCAAAGTGTAACCGGTAAACCGAAGAGTAACCTTTAACCCTAACCCTATTCCCTAACCCTAAGCCCTCACCCTAACACTAAACTTCATCCTTAACCCTAACCATAATCCTAAACCGAAATCTAATTCTCAGACTTCTTGCTATCTTAGAGTTTAGAAAGCCTGCCATCCTCCCATGCCATGCGTGAAAGGAGGCTCTACCACTGTGTCCTGCATGAAACCCACGGGCCCATACCCAGCGTATGATAGAGTGGGTTCCCGGGTACAATCCCAGCCCCGTAAACTCCCCCCGCCCGCCTAATGCAGACAGGGCCCGTGCGCTAAGCATAAACAATACCTTTAACAGATAACCCTAACCCTGAACATAACACCCAACCCTGTTCCTATTTCTCCCCTTAACAAGTAAACCTCACCGTGCGCCTAACTTTAACCTCTTATCCTAACGTTAATGCATAACCCATTTCCTGAGAACAACCCCTATCCCATAATTCTAACCCTATCTCCTAGTCATCACTGTGACACCTAATCCCTAACCCTAATTCTAAACCGCTAACCCTAACCGTAACCCTACCTACAACCCTAACACTGACAGTAACCCTTACTTCTAACCCCAACGCTATGCCTAACAAAAACCCTAACCCTTGACCCTAACCCTTCACACTAACCCCTAAGCCTTACCCTAACCCTTAACCCTAATCCTAATCCTAACCATTAAACCTAACCCTAGCTCTTAAAGCTAACCCTAAACCTTACCCTCACGACTAGACCTAACCCTGACACTAACCTAACACCTAACCCTAACCAGAACCCCTAAAGCTAACCCTGAACCCTATCCCTAACCCTAGCAGTAAACTTTAACCCTAAACCTAAGCCCAACCCGTAAACCTAATCCTATACTTTTACCCTAAAACTAACCCCTAAACCTAACCCCTATACCTCACCCTAACTCTAACCCCAATCCTAATTCTAACCATACCCCTTCAGAAAACACTAACTCCTAACCGCTAACCCTAACACTAACCAAAAACCCTAATCACTAATCCCTAACCCTAACGCTTAACCTTTACCCTAACCGTTAACCCTCACCCTAAGTCTTAACACTGACCCTAACCTTAACATTTAACTCTAAGCCTAACCCTTTACCCTACAGTAAGGAAGACCCTTAATGCTAATGGGATCCCTTATCCCTAACCCTAACACTACAGCTAAAGATAACACTAACCTTGGATCCTTAAACCTAACCCCTAACACTTACTTTAACCCCAAACCCTAACCCTAATCCTAAGCATTAAACCTAACTCTATCTCTTAACCCTAACGCTAGCCCTTACCCTAACGCCTAGATCTAACCCTAAATCTAACCTACAGCCTAATCCTAACCTTAAGCCCTAATGCTAACACTAACCCTGAACCCTAAACCTACCCGAAACACTTAACACTAACCCTATCCAGGAACCTTAACCCTGACCCTAACCATTACCCGCACCCAAGCATTTAACCCTGACCCTAACCCTAATCCTTAATGCTAACCCTAACACTAAACCCTAACCCTAAGCCCAACACTTAACCCTAATCCTATCCCTTAACACTAAAACTAACCCTAATGCTACCCCCTAAACGTAACCCTAACCGTGACCAGTAATCCTAATCCTAACCTCTAACACAAACCATACCACATAACTCTAACCCTAAAATTAACCCTAACACTAACCCTAACCCTAAACACTAACTCTTAACCTTAACCCTAAGCGTTAACTCTCACACTAACCTTTAATCCTAACCCTAATCCTAATCTTCAACCCTAAACCTAACACTTAACCCTAACCCTGTACCAAACCCAAACCGCTCATCTTAACCCTAACCGTAAACCTCAACCCTAAACCAAAGTGTAACCGTTAAACCTAAGAGTAACGTTTAACCCTAACCCTAATCCCTAACCCTAAGCCCTCACCCTAACACTAAACTTCATCCTTAACCCTAACCAGAATCCTAACCCTAAATTTAATTCTCAGACTTCTTGGTTTCTTAGAGTTTAGAAAGCCTGCAATCCTCCCATGCCATGCGTGAAAGGAGGCTCTACCACTGTGTCCTGCATGAAACCCACGGGCCCATACCCAGAGTAAGATAGAGTGGGTTCCCGGGTACAATCCCAGCCCCCTAAACTCCCCCCGCCCGCCTAATGCAGACAGGGCCCGTGCCTAAGCATAAACAATACCTTTACCAGATAACCCTAACCCTGAACATAACACCCAACCCTGTTCCTATTTCTCCCCTTAACACGTAAACCTCACCGTGCGCCTAACTTTAACCTCTTATCCTAAGGTTAATGCATAACCCATTTCCTGAGAACAACCCCATCCCATAATTCTAACCCTATCTCCTAGTCATCACTGTGATACCTAATCCCTAACCCTAATTCTAAACCGCTAAACCTAACCGTAACCCTACCTACAACCCTAACACTGACAGTAACCCTTACTTCTAAACCCAACACTATGCCTAACAAAAACCCTAACCCTTGACCCTAACCCTTCACCCTAACCCCTAAGCCTTACCCTAACCCCTAACCCTAATCCTAATCCTAACCATTAAACCTAACCCTATCTCTTAAAGCTAACCCTAAAGCTTACCCTCACGACTAGACCTAACCCTGACACTAACCTAACACCTAACCCTAACCCGAACCCCTAAAGATAACCCTGAACCCTATCCCTAACCCCAGCAGCAAACTTTAACCCTAAACCTAAGCCCAACCCGTAACCCTAATCCTATCCTTTTACCCTAAAACTAACCCCTAAAACTAACCCCTATACCTCACCCTAACTCTAACCCCAATCCTAGTTCTAACCATACCCCTTCAAAAAACACTAACTCCTAACGGCTAATGCTAACACTAACCAAAAACCCTAATAACTAATCACTAACCCTAACGCTTAACCTTTACCCTTACCGATAACCCTCACCCTAAATCTTAACACTGACCCTAACCTTAACCTTTAACTCTAAGCCTAACCCTTAACCCTACAGTAAGGAAGACCCTTAATGCTAATGGGATCCCTTATCCCTAACCCTAACACTACAGCTAAAAATAACCCTAACCTTGGATCCTTAAACCTAACCCCTAACACTTACTTTAACCCCAAACCCTAACCCTAATCCTAAGCATTAAACCTAAACCTATCTCTTAACCCTAACGCTAGCCCTTACCCTAACGCCTAGATCTAACCCTAAATCTAACCTACCGCCTAATCCTAACCTTAAGCCCTAACGCTAACTCTAACCCTGAACCCTAAACCTACCCGTAACCCTTAACACTAACCCTATCCGTGAACCTTAACCCTGGGCCTAACCATTACCCGCACCCAAGCATTTAACCCTGACCCTAACCCTAATCCTTAATGCTAACCCTAACACTAAACCCTAACCCTAAGCCCAACACTTAAGCCTAATCCTATCCCTTAACCCTAACCCTAACCCTAACCCTAATGCTAACCCGTAAACGTAACCCTAACCGTGACCAGTAAACCTACCCCTAACCTCTAACACAAACCATAGCACATAACTCTAACCCTAAAACTAACCCTAACCCTAACCCTAAACCCTAACTCTTTACCTTAACCCTAAGCGTTAACTCTCACGCTAACCTTTAATCCTAACCCTAATACTAATCTTCAACCCTAAACCTAACACTTAACCCTAACCCTGAACCAAACCCTAACCCCTCATCTTAACCCTAACCGTAAAACTCAACCCTAAACCAAAGTGTAACCGTTAAACCTAAGAGTAACCTTTAACCCTAACCCTAATCCCTAACGCTAAGCCCTCACCCTAACACTAAACTTCATCCTTAACCCTAACCAGAATCCTAACCCTAAATCTAATTCTCAGTCTTCTTGCTGTCTTAGAGTTTAGAAAGCCTGCAATCCTCCCATGCCATGCGTGAAAGGAGGCTCTACCACTGTGTCCTGCATGAAACCCACGGGCCCATACCCAGAGTATGATAGAGTGGCTTCCCGGGTACAATCCCAGCCCCCTAAACTCCCCCCGCCCGCCTAATGCAGACAGGGCCCGTGCGCTAAGCATAAACAATACCTTTAACAGATAACCGTAACCCTGAACATAACACCCAACCCTGTTCCTATTTCTCCCCTTAACACGTAAACCTCACCGTGCGCCTAACTTTAACCTCTTATCCTAACGTTAATGCATAACCCATTTCCTGAGAACAACCCCTATCCCATAATTCTAACCCTATCTCCTAGTCATCACTGTGACACCTAATCCCTACCCTAATTCTAAACCACTAACCCTAACCGTAACCCTACCTACAACCCTAACACTGACAGTAACCCTTACTTCTAACCCCAACGCTATGCCTAACAAAAACCCTAACCCTTGACCCTAACCCTTCACCCTAACCCCTAAGCCTTACCCTAACCCTTAACCCTAATCCTAATCCTAACCATTAAACCTAACCCTAGCTCTTAAAGCTAACCCTAAACCTTACCCTCACGACTAGACCTAACCCTGACACTAACCTAACACCTAACCCTAACCAGAACCCCTAAAGCTAACCCTGAACCCTATCCCTAACCCTAGCAGTAAACTTTAACCCTAAACCTAAGCCCAACCCGTAACCCTAATCCTATCCTTTTACCCTAAAACTAACCCCTAAACCTAACCCCTATACCTCACCCTAACTCTAACCCCAATCCTAATTCTAACCATACCCCTTCATAAAACACTAACTCCGAACCGCTAACCCTAACACTAACCAAAAACCCTAATCACTAATCCCTAACCCTAACGCTTAAGCTTTACCCTAACAGTTAACCCTCACCCTAAATCTTAACACTGACCCTAACCTTAACCTTTAACTCTAAGCCTAACCCTTAACCCTACAGTAAGGAAGACCCTTAATGCTAATGGGATCCCTTATCCCTAACCCTAACACTACAGCAAAAAATAACCCTAACCTTGGATCCTGAAACCTAACCCCTAACACTTACTTTAACCCCAAACCCTAACCCTAATCCTAAGCATTAAACCTAACCCTATCTCTTAACCCTAACGCTAGCCCTTACCCTAACGCCTAGATCTAACCCCAAATCTAACCTACCGCCTAATCCTAACCTTAACCGTAATGCTAACACTAACCCTGAACCCTAAACCTACCCGTAACCCTTAACACTACCCTATCCGTGAACCTAAACCCTGAGCCTAACCATTACCCGCACCCAAGCATTTAACCCTGACCCTAACCCTAATCCTTAATGATAACCTTAACACTAAACCCTAACCCTAAGACCAACACTTATCCCTAATCCTATCCCTTAACCCTAACCCTAACCCTAATGCTACCCCCTAAACGTAACCCTAACCGTGACCAGTAAACCTAACCCTAACCTCTAACCCAAACCATAGCACATAACTCTAACCCTAAAACTAACCCTAACCCTAACCCTAACCCTAAACCCTATCTCTTAACCTTAACACTAAGCGTTAACTCTCACGCTAACCTTTAATCCTAACCCTAATCCTAATCTTCAACCCTCAACCTAACACTTAACCCTAACCCTGTACCAAACCCTAACCCCTCATCTTAACCCTAACCGTAAACCTCAACCCTAAACCAAAGTGTAACCGTTAAACCTAAGAGTAACCTTTAACCCTAACCCTATTCCCTAACCCTAAGCCCTCACCCTAACACTAAACTTCATCCTTAACCCTAACCAGAATCCTAACCCTAAATCTAATTCTCAGACTTCTTGCTTTCTTAGAGTTTAGAAAGCCTGCAATCCTCCCATGCCATGCTTGAAAGGAGGCTCTACCACTGTGTCCTGCATGAAACCCACGGGCCCATACCCAGAGTATGATAGAGTGGGTTCCCGGGTACAATCCCAGCCCCCTAAACTACCCCCGCCCGCCTAATGCCGACAGGGCCCGTGCGCTAAGCATAAACAATACCTTTAACAGATAACCCTAACCCTGAACATAACACCCAACCCTGTTCCTATTTCTCCCCTTAACACGTAAACCTCACCGTGCGCCTAACTTCAACCTCTTATCCTAACGTTAATGCATAACCCATTTCCTGAGAACAACCCCTATCCCATAATTCTAACTCTATCTCCTAGTCATCACTGTGATACCTAATCCCTAACCCTAATTCTAAACCGCTAACCCTAACCGTAACCCTACCTACAACCCTAACACTGACAGTAACCCTTACTTTTAACCCCAACGCTATGCCTAACAAAAACCCTAACCCTTGATCCTAACCCTTCACCCTAATCCCTAAGCCTTACCCTAACCCTTAACCCTAATCCTAATCCTAACCATTAAACCTAACCCTAGCTCTTAAAGCTAACCCTAAACCTTACCCTCACGACTAGACCTAACCCTGACACTAACCTAACACCTAACCCTAACCAGAACCCCTAAAGCTAACCCTGAACCCTATCCGTAATCCTAGCACTAAACTTTAAACCTAAACCTAAGCCCAACCCGTAACCCTAATCCTATCCTTTTACCCAAAACTAACCACTAAACCTAACCCCTATACCTCACCCTAACTCTAACCCCAATCCTAATTCTAACCATACCCCTTCATAAAACACTAACTCCTAACCGCTAACCCTAACACTAACCAAAAACCCTAATCACTAATCCCTAACCCTAACGCTTAACCTTTACCCTAACCGTTAACCCTCACCCTAAATCTTAACACTGACCCTAACCTTAACCTTTAACTCTAAGCCTAACCCTTAACTCTACAGTAAGGAAGACCCTTAATGCTAATGGGATCCCTTATCCCTAACCCTAACACTACAGCTAAAATTAACCCTAACATTGGATACTTAAACCTAACCCCTAACACTTACTTTAACCCCAAACCCTAACCCTAATCCTAAGCATTAAACCTAACCCTATCTCTTAACCCTAACGCTAGCCCTTTCCCTAACGCCTAGATCTAACCCTAAATCTAACCTACCGCCTAATCCTAACCTTAAGCCCTAATGCTAACACTAACCCTGAACCCGAAACCTACCCGTAACCCTTAACACTAACCCTATCCGTGAACCTTAACCCTGACCCTAACCATTACTCGCACCCAAGCATTTAACCCTGACCCTAACCCTAATCCTTAATACTAACCCTAACACTAAACCTCAACCCTAAGCCCAACACTTAACCCTAATCCTATCCCTTAACCCTAACCCTAACCCTAAACCCTAATGCTAACCCCTAAACGTAAACCTAACCGTGACCAGTAAACCTACCCCTAACCTCTAACACAAAACATAGCACATAACTCTAACCCTAAAACTAACCCTAACCCTAACCCTAAACCCTAACCCTTAACCTTAACCCTAAGCGTTAACTCTCACGCTAACCTTTAATCCTAACCCTAATCCTAATCTTCAACCCTAAACCTAACACTTAACCCTAACCCTGTACCAAACCCTAACCCCTCATCTTAACCCTAACCGTAAACCTCAACCCTAAACCAAAGTGTAACCGTTAAACCTAAGAGTAACCTTTAACCCTAACCCTATTCCCTAAACCTAAGCCCTCACCCAGCACTAAACTTCATCCTTAACCCTAACGAGAATCCTTACCCTAAATCTAATTCTCAGACTTCTTGCTTTCTTAGAGTTTAGAAAGCCTGCAATCCTCCCATGCCATGCGTGAAAGGAGGCTCTACCACTGTGTCCTGCAGGAAACCCACGGGCCCATATCCAGAGTATGATAGAGTGGGTTCCCGGGTACAATCCCAGCCCCCTAAACTCCCCCCGCCCGCCTAATGCAGACAGGGCCCGTGCGCTAAGCATAAACAATACCTTTAACAGATAACCCTAACCCTGAACATAACACCCAACCCTGTTCCTATTTCTCCCCTTAACACGTAAACCTCACCGTGCGCCTAACTTTCACCTCATATCCTAACGTTAATGCATAACCCATTTCCTGAGAACAACCCCTATCCCATAATTCTAACCCTATCTCCTAGTCATCACTGTGACACCTAATCCCTAACCCTAATTCTAAACTGCTAACCCTAACCGTAACCCTACCTACAACCCTAACACTGACAGTAACCCTTACTTCTAACCCCAACGCTATGCCTAACAAAAACCCTTAAACTTGACCCTAACCCTTGACCCTAACCCCTAAGCCTTACCCTAACCCTTAACCCTAATCCTAATCCTAACCATTAAACCTAACTCTAGCTCTTAAAGCTAACCCTAAACCTTACCCTCACGACTAGACCTAACCCTGACACTAACCTAACACCTAACCCTAACCAGAACCCCTAAAGCTAACCGTGAACTCTATCCCTAACCCTAGCAGTAAACTTTAACCCTATGCCTTATCCCAACCCGTAACCCTAATCCTATCCTTTTCCCTAAAACTAACCCCTAAACCTAACCCCTATACCTCACCCTAACTCTAACCCCAATCCTAAGTCTAACCATACCCCTTCATAAAACACTAACTCCTAACCGCTAACCCTAACACTAACCAAAAACCCTAATCACTAATCCCTAACCCTAACGCTTAACCTTTACCCTAACCGTTAACCCTCACCCTAAATCTTAACCCAGACCCTAACCTTAAACTTTAACTCTAAGCCTAACCCTTAACCCTACAGTAAGGCAGACCCTTAATGCTAATGGGATCCCTTATCCCTAACCCTAACACTACAGCTAAAAGTAACCCTAACCTTGGATCCTTACACCTAACCCCTAACACTTACTTTTACCCCAAACCCTAACCCTAATCCTAAGCATTAAACCTAACCCTATCTCTTAACCCTAACGCTAGCCCTTACCCTTAGGCCTAGATCTAACCCTAAATCTAACCTACCGCCTAATCCTAACCTTAAGCCCTAATGCTAACACTAACCCTGAACCCTAAACCTACCCGTAACCCTTAACACTAACCCTATCCGTGAACCTTAACCCTGACCCTAACCATTACCCGCACTCAAGCATTTAACCCTGATTCTAACCCTAATCCTTAATGCTAATTCTAACACTAAACCCTAACCCTAAGCCCAACACTTAACCCTAATCCTCTCCCTTAACCCTAACCCTAACCCCAATGCTACCCCCTAAACCTAACCCTAACCGTGACCAGTAAACCTAACCCTAACCTCTAACACAAATCATAGCCCATAACTCTAACCCTAAAACTAACCCTAACCCTAACCCTAAACCCTAACTCTTTACCTTAACCCTAAGCTTTAACTCTCAAGCTAACCTTTAATCCTAACCCTAATCCTAATCTTCAACCCTAAACCTAACACTTAACCCTAACCCTGTACCAAACCCTAACCCCTCATCTTAACCCTAACCGTAAACCTCAACCCTGAACCAAAGTGTAACCGTTAAACCTAAGAGTAACCTTTAACCCTAACCCTATTCCCTAACCCTAAGCCCTCACCCTAACACGAAACTTCATCCTTAGCCCTAACCAGAATCCTAACCCTAAATCTAATTCTCAGACTTCTTGCTTCCTTAGAGTTTAGAAAGCCTGCAATCCTCCCATGCCATTCGTGAAAGGAGGCTCTACCACTGTGTCCTGCATGAAACCCACGGGCCCATACCCAGAGTATGATAGAGTGGGATCCTGGGTACAATCCCAGCCCCCTAAACTCCCCCCGCCCGCCTAATGCAGACAGGGCCCGTGCGCTAAGCAAAAACAATACCTTTAACAGATAACCCTAACCCTGAACATAACACCCAACCCTTTTCCTATTTCTCCCCTTAACACGTAAACCTCACCGTGCGCCTAACTTTAACCTCTTATCCTAACGTTAATGCATAACCCATTTCCTGAGAACAACCCCTATCCCATAATTCTAACCCTATCTCCTAGTCATCACTGTGACACCTAATCCCTAACCCTAATTCTAAACCGCTAACCCTAACCGTAACCCTACCTACAACCCTAACACTGACAGTAACCCTTACTTCTAACCCCAACGCTATGCCTAACAAAAACCCTAACCCTTGACCCTAACCCTTCACCTTAACCCCTAAGCCTTACCCTAACCCTTAACCCTAATCCTAATCCTAACCATTAAACCTAACCCTAGCTCTTAAAGCTAACCCTAAACCTTACCCTCACGACTAGACCTAACCCTGAAACTAACCTAACACCTAACCCTAACCAGAACCCCTAAAGCTAACCCTGAACCCTATCCCTAACCCTAGCAGTAAACTTTAACCCTAAACCTATGCCCAACCCGTAACCCTAATCCTATCCTTTTACCCTAAACTAACCCCTAAACCTAACCCCTATACCTCACCCTAACTCTAACCCCAATCCTAATTCTAACAATACCTCTTCATGAAACACTAACTCCTAACCGCTAACCTTAACACTAACCAAAAAACCTAATCACTAATCCCTAACCCTAACACTTAACCTTTACCCTAACCGTTAACCCTCACCCTAAATCTTAACCCTGACCCTAACCTTAACCTTTAACTCTAAGCCTAACCCTTAACCCTACAGTAAGGAAGACCTTTAATGCTAATGGGATCGCTTGTCCCTAACCCTAACACTACAGCTAAAAGTAACCCTAACCTTGGATCCTTAAACCTAACCCCTAACACTTACTTTAACCCCAAACCCTAACCCTAATCCTAAGCATTAAACCTAACCCTATCTCTTAATCCTAACGCTAGCCCTTACCCTTAGGCCTAGATCTAACCCTAAATCTAACCTACCGCCTAATCCTAACCTTAAGCCCTAATGCTAACACTAACCCTGAACCCTAAACCTACCCGTAACCCTTAACACTAACTCTATCCGTGAACCTTAACCCTGACCCTAACCATTACCCGCACTCAAGCATTTAACCCTGATTCTAACCCTAATCCTTAATGCTAACCCTAACACTAAACCCTAAACCTAAGCCCAACACTTAACCCTAATCCTCTCCCTTAACCCTAACTCTAACCCCAATGCTACCCCCTAAACCTAACCCTAACCGTGACCAGTAAACCTAACCCTAACCTCTAACACAAACCATAGCCCATAACTCTAACCCTAAAACTAACCCTAACCCTAAACCTAAACCCTAACTCTTAACCTTAACCCTAAGCGTTAACTCTCACGCTAACCTTTAATCCTAACCCTAATCCTAATCTTCAACCCTAAACCTAACACTTAACCCTAACCCTGTACCGAACCCTAACCCCTCATCTTAACCCTAACCGTAAACCTCAACCCTAAACCAAAGTGTAACCGTTAAACCTAAGAGTAACCTTTAACCCTAACCCTAATCCCTAACCCTAAGCCCTCACCGTAACACTAAACTTCATCCTTAACCCTAACCATAATCCTCACCCTAAATCTAATTCTCAGACTTCTTGCTTCCTTAGAGTTTAGAAAGCCTGCAATCCTCCCATGCCATGCGTGAAAGGAGGCTCTACCACTGTGTCCTGCATGAAACCTACGGGCCCATACCCAGAGTATGATAGAGTGGGTTCCCGGGTACAATCCCAGCCCCCTAAACTCCCCCCGCCCGCCTAATGCAGACAGGGCCCGTGCGCTAAGCATAAACAATACCTTTAACAGATAACCCTAACCCTGAACATAACACCCAACCCTGTTCCTATTTCTCCCCTTAGCACGTAAACCTCACCGTGCGCCTAACTTTAACCTCTTATCCTAACGTTAATGCATAACCCATTTCCTGAGAACAACCCCTATCCCATAATTCTAACCCTATCTCCTAGTCATCACTGTGACACCTAATCCCTAACCCTAATTCTAAACCGCTAACCCTAACCGTAACCCTACCTACAACCCTAACACTGACAGTAACCCTTACTTCTAACCCCAACGCTATGCCTAACAAAAACCCTAACCCTTGATTCTAACCCTTCACCCTAAGCCCTAAGCCTTACCCTAACCCTTAACCCTAATCCTAATCCTAACCATTAAACCTAACCCTAGCTCTTAAAGCTAACCCTAAACCTTACCCTCACGACTAGACCTAACCCTGACACTAACCTAACATCTAACCCTAACCAGAACCCCTAAAGATAACCCTGAACCCTATCCCTAACCCCAGCAGTAAACATTAACCCTAAACCTAGGCCCAACCCGTAACACTAATCCTATCCTTTTACCCTAAAACTATCCCCTAAACCTGACCCCTATACCTCACCCTAACTCTAACCCCAATCTTAATTCTAACCATACCCCTTCATAAAACACTAACTCCTAACCGCTAACCCTAACACTAACCAAAAACCCTAATCACTAATCCCTAACCCTAACGCTTAACCTTTACCCTGACCGTTAACCCTCACCCTAAATCTTAACCCTGACCCTAACCTTAACCTTTAACTCTAAGCCTAACCCTTAACCCTACAGTAAGGAAGACCCTTAATGCTAATGGGATCCCTTATCCCTAACCCTAACACTACAGCTAAAAGTAACCCTAACCTTGGATCCTTAAACCTAACCCCTAACACTTACTTTAACCCCAAACCCTAACCCTAATCCTAAGCATTAAACCTAACCCTATCTCTTAACCCTAACGCTGGCCCTTACACTAACGCCTAGATCTAACCCTAAATCTAACCTACCGCCTAATCCTAACCTTAAGCCCTAATGCTAACACTAACCCTGAACCCTAAATCTACCCGTAACCCTTAACACTAACCCTATCCGTGAACCTTAACCCTCACCCTAACCATTACCCGCACTCAAGCATTTAACCCTGATTCTAACCCTAATCCTTAATGATAACCCTAACACTAAACCCTAACCCTAAGCCCAACACTTAACCCTAATTATCTCCCTTAACCCTAACCCTAACCCCAATGCTACCCCCTAAACGTAACCCTAACCGTGACCAGTAAACCTAACCCTAACCTATAACACAAACCATAGCCCATAACTCTAACCCTAAAACTAACACTAACCCTAACCCTAACCCTAAACCCTAACTCTTAACCTTAACCCTAAGCTTTAACTCTCACGCTAACCTTTAATCCTAACCCTAATCCTAATCTTCAACCCTAAACCTAACACTTAACCCTAACCCTGTACCAAACCCTAACCCCTCATCTTAACCCTAACCGTAAACCTCAACCCTGAACCAAAGTTTAACCGTTAAACCTAAGAGTAACCTTTAACCCTAACCCTATTCCCTAACCCTAAGCCCTCACCCTAACAAGAAACTTCATCCTTAACCCTAACCAGAATCCTAACCCTAAATCTAATTCTCAGACTTCTTGCTTCTTTAGAGTTTAGAAAGCCTGCAATCCTCCCATGCCATGCGTGAAAGGAGGCTCTACCACTGTGTCCTGCGTGAAACCCACGGGCCCATACCCAGAGTATGATAGAGTGGGTTCCTGGGTACAATCCCAGACCCGTAAACTCCCCCCGCCCGCCTAATGCAGACAGGGCCCGTGCGCTAAGCAGAAACAATACCTTTAACAGATAACCCTAACCCTGAACATAACACCCAACCCTGTTCCTATTTCTCCCCTTAACACGTAAACCTCACCGTGCGCCTAACTTTAACCTCTTATCCTAACGTTAATGCATAACCCATTTCCGGAGAACAACCCCTATCCCATAATTCTAACCCTATCTCCTAGTCATCACTGTGACCGCTAATCCCTAACCCTAATTCTAAACCGCTAACCCTAACCGTAACCCTACCTACAACCCTAACACTGACAGTAACCCTTACTTCTAACCCCAACGCTATGCCTAACAAAAACCCTAACCCTTGACCCTAACCCTTCACCCTAACCCCTAAGCCTTACCCTAACCCTTAACCCTAATGCTAATCCTAACCATTAAACCTAACCCTAGCTCTTAAAGCTAACCCTAAACCTTACCCTCACGACTAGACCTAACCCTGACACTAACCTAACACCTAACCCTAACCAGAACCCCTAAAGCTAACCCTGAACCCTATCCCTAACCCTAGCAGTAAACTTTAACCCTAAACCTAAGCCCAACCCGTAACCCTAATCCTATCCTTTTACCCTAAAACTAACCCCTAAATCTAACCCCTATACCTCACCCTAACTCTAACCCCAATCCTAATTCGAACCATACCCCTTCATAAAACACTAACTCCTAACCGCTAACCCTAACACTAACCAAAAACCCTAATCACTAATCCCTAACCCTAACGCTTAACCTTTACCCTAACCGTTAACCCTCACCCTAAATCTTAACACTGACCCTAACCTTAACCTTTAACTCTAAGCCTAACCCTTAACCCTACAGTAAGGAAGACCCTTAATGCTAATGGGATCCCTTATCCCTAACCCTATCCCTAACCCTAACCCTAAGCATTAAACTAAACCTATCTCTTAACCCTACCGCTAGCCCTTACCCTAACGCCCAGATCTAACCCTAAATCTAACCTACCGCCTAATCCTAACCTTAAGCTCTAATGCTAACACTAACCCTGAACCCTAAACCTACCCGTAACCCGTTAACACTAACCCTATCCGTGAACCCTAACCCTGACCCTAACCATTACCCGCACTCAAGCATTTAACCCTGACCCTAACCTATATCTTTAATGCTAACCCTAACACTATACCCAAACCCTAAGCCCAACACTTAACCCTAATCCTATCCCTTAACCCTAACCCTAACCCTAATGCTACCCCCTAAACGTAACCCTAACCGTGAACAGTAAACCTAACCCTAACCTCTAACACAAACCATAGCACATAACTCTAACCCTAAAACTAACCGTAACCCTAAATCTAACCCTAAACCCTAACTCTTAACCTTAACCCTAAGTGTTAACTCTCACGCTAACCTTGAATCCTAACCCTAATCCTAATCTTCAACCCTAAACCTAACACTTAACCCTAACCCTGTACCAAACCCTAACCCCTCATCTTAACCCTAACCGTAAACCTCAACCCTAAACCAAAGTGTAACCGTTAAACCTAAGGGTAACCTTTAACCCTAACCCTAATCCCTAACCCTAAGCCCTCACCCTAACACTAAACTTCATCCTTAATCCTAACCAGAATCCTAACCCTAAATCTAATTCTCAGACTTCTTGCTTTCTTAGAGTTTAGAAAGCCTGCAATCCTCCCATGCCATGCGTGAAAGGAGGCTCTACCACTGTGTCCTGCATGAACGCCACGGGCCCATACCCAGAGTATCATAGAGTGGGTTCCAGGTACAATCCCAGCCCCCTAAACTCCCCCCGCCCGCCTAATGCAGACAGGGCCCGTGCGCTAAGCATAAACAATACCTTTAACAGATAACCCTAACCCTGAACATAACACCCAACCTTGTTCCTATTTCTCCCCTTAACACGTAAACCTCACCGTGCGCCTAACTTTAACCTCTTATCCTAACGTTAATGCATAACCCATTTCCGGAGAACAACCCCTATCCCATAATTCTAACCCTATCTCCTAGTCATCACTGTGACACCTAATCCCTAACCCTAATTCTAAACCGCTAACCCTAACTGTAACCCTACCTACAACCCTAACACTGACAGTAACCCTTACTTCTAACCCCAACGCTATGCCTAACAAAAACCCTAACCCTTGACCCTAACCCTTCACCCTAACCCCTAAGCCTTACCCTAACCCTTAACCCTAATCCTAATCCTAACCATTAAACCTAATCCTAGCTCTTAAAGCTAACCCTAAACCTTACCCTCACGACTAGACCTAACCCTGACACTAACCTAACACCTAACCCTAACCAGAACCCCTAAAGCTAACCCTGAAACCTATCCCTATCCCCAGCAGTAAACTTTAACCCTAAACCTAAGCCCAACCCGTAACCCTAATCCTATCCTTTTACCCTAAAACTAACCCCTAAAGCTAACCCCTATACCTCACCCTAACTCTAACCCCAATCCTAATTCTAACCATACCCCTTCATAAAACACTAACTCCTAACCGCTAACCCGAACACTAACCAAAAACCCTAATCACTAATCCCTAACCCTAACGCTTAACCTTTACCCTAACCGTTAACCCTCACCCTAAATCTTAACCCTGACCCTAACCTTAACCTTTAACTCTAAGCCTAACCCTTAACCCTACAGTAAGGTAGACCCTTAATGCTAATGGGATCCCTTATCCCTAGCCCTAACACTACAGCTAAAAATAAGCCTAACCTTGGATCCTTAAACCTAACCCCTAGCACTTACTTAAACCCCAAACCCTAACCCTAATCCTAAGCATTAAACCTAACCCTATCTCTTAACCCTAACGCTAGCCCTTACCCTAACGCCTAGATCTAACCCTAAATCTAACCTACCGCCTAATCCTAACCTTAAGCCCTAATGCTAACACTAACCCTGAATCCTAAACGTACCCGTAAACCTTAACACTAACCCTATCCATGAACCTTAACCCTGACCCTAGCCATTACCCGTACACAAGCATTTAATCCTGACCCTAACCCTAATCCTTAATGCTAACCCTAACACTAAACCCTAAACCTAAGCCCAACACTTATCCCTAATCCTATCCCTTAACCCTAACCCTAACCCTAATGCTAGCCCCTAAACGTAACCCTAACCGTGACCAGTAAACCTAACCCTAACCTCTAACACAAACCATAGCACACAACTCTAACCCTAAAACTAACCCTAATCCTAAACCTAACCCTAAACCCTAACCCTTAACCTTAACCCTAAGCGTTAACTCTCACGCTAACCTTTAATCCTAACTCTAATCCTAATCTTCAACCCTAAACCTAACACTTAACCCTAACCCTGTACCAAACCCTAACCCTTCATCTTAACCCTAACCTTAAACCTCAACCCTAAACCAAAGTGTAACCGTTAAACCTAAGAGTAACCTTTAACCCTAACCCTATTCCCTAACCCTAAGCCCTCACCCTAACACTAAACTTCATCCTTAACCCTAACCAGAATCCTAACCCTAAATCAAATTCTCAGACTTCTTGCTACCTTAGAGTTTAGAAAGCCTGCCATCCTCCCATGCCATGCGTGAAAGGAGGCTCTACCACTGTGTCCTGCATGAAACCCACGGGCCCATACCCAGAGTATGATAGAGTGGGTTCCCGGGTACAATCTCAGCCCCCTAAACTCCCCCCGCCCGCCTAATGCAGACAGGGCCCGTGCGCTAAGCATAAACAATACCTTAACAGATATCCCTAACCCTGAACATAACACCCAACCCTGTTCCTATTTCTCCCCTTAACAAGTAAACCTCACCGTGGGCCTAACTTTAACCTCTTATCCTAACGTTAATGCATAACCCATTTCCTGAGAACAACCCCATCCCATAATTCTAACCCTATCTCCTAGTCATCACTGTGACACCTAATCCCTAACCCTAATTCTAAACCGCTAACCCTAACCGTAACCCTACCTACAACCCTAACACTGACAGTAACCCTTACTTCTAACCCCAACGCTATGCCTAACAAAAACCCTAACCCTTGACCCTAACCCTTCACCCTAACCCCTAAGCCTTACCCTAACCCTTAACCCTAATCCTAATCCTAACCATTAAACCTAACCATAGCCCTTAAGCTAACCCTAAACCTTACCCTCACGACTAGACCTAACCCTGACACTAACCTAACACCTAACCCTAACCAGAACCCCTAAAGCTAACCCTGAACCCTATCCCTAACGCTAGCAGTAAACTTTAACCCTAAACCTAAGCCCAACCCGTAACCCTAATCCTATCCTTTTACCCTTAAACTAACCCCTAAACCTAACCCCTATACCTCACCCTAACTCTAACCCCAATCCTAATTCTAACCATACCCCTTCATAAAACACTAACTCCTAACCGCTAACCCGAACACTAACCAAAAACCCTAATCACTAATCCCTAACCCTAACGCTTAACCTTTACCCTAACCGTTAACCCTCACACTAAATCGTAACCCTGACCCTAACCTTAACCTTTAACTCTAAGCCTAACCCTTAACCCTACAGTAAGGAAGACCCTTAATGCTAATGGGATCCCTTAACCCTAACCCTAACACTACAGCTAAAAATAACCCTAACCTTCGATCCTTAAACCTAACCCCTGACACTTACTTTAACCCCAAACCCTAACCCTAATCCTAAGCATTAAACCTAAACCTATCTCTTAACCCTAACGCTAGCCCTTACCCTAACGCCTAGATCTAACCCTAAATCTAACCTACCGCCTAATCCTAACCTTAAGCCCTAATGCTAACACTAACCCTGAACCCTAAACCTACCCGTAACCCTTAACACTAACCCTATCCGTGAACCTTAACCCTGACCCTAACCATTACGCGCACCCAAGCATTTAACCCTGACCTTAACCCTAATCCTTAATGCTAACACTAACACTTAACCCTAACCCTAAGCCCAACACTTAACCGTAATCCTATCCCTTAACCCTAACCCTAACCCTAATGCTACCCCCTAAATGTAACCCTCACCGTGACCAGTAAACCTGACCCTAACCTCTAACACAAACCATAGCACATAACTCTAACCCTAAATCTAACCCTAACCCTAACCCTAACCCTAAACCCTAACTCTTAACCTTAACCCTAAGCGTTAACTTTCACGCTAACCTTTAATCCTAACCCTAATCCTAATCTTCAACCCTAAACCTAACACTTAACCCTAACCCTGTACCAAACCCTAACCCTTCATCTTAACCCTAACCTTAAACCTCAACCCTAAACCAAAGTGTAACCGTTAAACCTAAGAGTAACCTTTAACCCTAACCCTATTCCCTAACCCTAAGCTCTCACCCTAACACTAAACTTCATCCTTAACCCTAACCAAAATCCTAACCCTAAATCTAATTCTCAGACTTCTTGCTTCCTTAGAGTTTAGAAAGCCTGCCATCCTCCCATGCCATGCGAGAAAGGAGGCTCTACCACTGTGTCCTGCATGAAACCCATGGGCCCATACCCAGAGTATGATAGAGTGGGTTCCCGGGTACAATCCCAGCCCCCTAAACTCCCCCCTCCCTCCTAATGCAGACAGGGCCCGTGCGCTAAGCATAAACAATACCTTTAACAGATAACCCTAACCCTGAACATAACACCCAACCCTATTCCTATTTCTCCCCTTAACACGTAAACCTCACCGTGCGCCTAACTTTAACCTCTTATCCTAACGTTAATGCATAACCCATTTCCTGAGAACAACCCCTATCCCATAATTCTAACCCTATCTCCTAGTGATCACTGTGACACCTAATCCCTAACCCTAATTCTAAACCGCTAACCCTAACCGTAACCCTACCTACAACCCTAACACTGACAGTAACCCTTACTTCTAACCCCAACGCTATGCCTAACAAAAACCCTAACCCTTGACCCTAACCCTTCACCCTAACCCCTAAGCCTTACCCTAACCCTTAACCCTAATCCTAATCCTAACCATTAAACCTAACCCTAGCTCTTAAAGCTAACCCTAAACCTTACCCTCACGACTAGACCTACCCCTGACACTAACCTAACACCTAACCCTAACCAGAACCCCTAAAGCTAACCCTGAACCCTATCCCTAATGCTAGCAGTAAACTTTAACCCTAAACCTAAGCCCAACCCGTAACCCTAATCCTATCCTTTTACCCTAAAACTAACCCCTAAACCTAACCCCTATACCTCACCCTAACTCTAATCCCAATCCTAATTCTAACCATACCCCTTCATAAATCACTAACTCCTAACCGCTAACACTAACACTAACCAAAAATCCTAATCACTAATCCCTAACCCTAACGCTTAACCTTTACCGTAACTGTTAACCCTCACCCTAAATCTTAACCCTGACCCTAACCTTAACCTTTAACTCTAAGCCTAACCCTTAACCCTACAGTAAGGAAGACCCTTAATGCTAATGGGATCCCTTATCCCTAACACTAACACTACAGCTAAAAATAACCCTAACCTTGGATCCTTAAACCTAACCCCTAACACTTACTTTAACCCCAAACCCTAACACTAATCCTAAGCATTAAACCTAAACCTATCTCTTAACCCTAACGCTAGCCCTTACCCTAACGCCTAGATCTAACCCTAAATCTAACCTACCGCCTAATCCTAACCTTAAGCCCTAAAACTAACACTAACCCTGAACCCTAAACCTACCCGTAACCCTTAACACTAACCCTATCCGTGAACCTTAACCCTGACCCTAACCATTACCCGCACCCAAGCTTTTAACCCTGACCTTAACCGTAATCCTTAATGCTAACCCTAACACTAAACCCTAACCCTAAGCCCAACACTTATCCCTAATCCTATCCCTTAACCCTAACCCTAACCCTAATGCTACCCCCTAAACGTAACCCTAACCGTGACCAGTAAACCTACCCCTAACCTCTAACACAAACCATAGCACATAACTCTAACCCTAAAACTAACCCTAACCCTAACCCTAACCCTAAACCCTAACTCTTAACCTTAACCCTAAGCGTTAACTCTCACGCTAACCTTTAATCCTAACCCTAATCCGAATCTTCAACCCTAAACCTAACACTTAACGCTAACCCTGTACCAAACCCTAACCCCTCATCTTAACCCTAACCGTAAACCTCAACCCTAAACCAAAGTGTAACCGTTAAACCTAAGAGTAACCTTTAACCCTAACCCTATTCCACAACCCTAAGCCCTCACCCTAACACTAAACTTCATCCTTAACCCTAACCATAATCCTAACCCTAAATCTAATTCTCAGACTTCTTGCTTTCTTAGAGTTTAGAAAGCCTGCAATCCTCCCATGCCATGCGTGAAAGGAGGCTCTACCACTGTGTCCTGCATGAAACCCACGGGCCCATACCCAGAGTATGATAGAGTGGGTTCCCGGGTACAATCCCAGCCCCCTAAACTCCCCCCGCCCGCCTAATGCAGACAGGGCCCGTGCGCTAAGCATAAACAATACCTTTAACAGATAACCCTAACCCTGAACATAACACCCAACCCTGTTCCTATTTCT
Source organism: Eulemur rufifrons (assembly GCF_041146395.1). NCBI lineage: Eukaryota > Metazoa > Chordata > Mammalia > Primates > Lemuridae > Eulemur > Eulemur rufifrons. The sequence continues at coordinate 2,489,205 of NW_027182813.1, forward strand.
CCCCTTAACACGTAAACCTCACCGTGCGCCTAACTTTAACCTCTTATCCTAACGTTAATGCATAACCCATTTCCTGAGAACAACCCCTATCCCATAATTCTAACCCTATCTCCTAGTCATCACTGTGACACCTAATCCCTAACCCTAATTCTAAACCGCTAACCCTAACCGTAACCCTACCTACAACCCTAACACTGACAGTAACCCTTACTTCTAACCCCAACGCTATGCCTAACAAAAAACCTAACCCTTGACACTAACCCTTCACACTAACCCCTAAGCCTTACCCTAACCCTTAACCCTAATCCTAATCCTAACTAATAAACCTAACCCTAGCTCTTAAAGCTAACCCTAAACCTTACCCTCACGACTAGACCTAACCCTGACACTAACCTAACACCTAACCCTAACCAGAACCCCTAAAGCTAACCCTGAACCCTATCCCTAACGCTAGCAGTAAACTTTAACCCTAAACCTAAGCCCAACCCGTAACCCTAATCCTATCCTTTTACCCTAAAACTAACCCCTAAACCTAAGCCCTATACCTCACCCTAACTCTAACCCCAATCCTAATTCTAACCATACCCATTCATAAAACACTAACTCCTAACCGCTAACCCTAACACTAACCAAAAACCCTAATCACTGATCCCTAACCCTAACGCTTAACCTTTACCCTAACCGTTAACCCTCACCCTAAATCTTAACCCTGACCTTAACCTTAACCTTTAACTCTAAGCCTAACCCTTAACCCTACAGTAAGGAAGACCCTTAATGCTAATGGGAAACCTTATCCCTAACCCTAACACTACAGCTAAAAATAACCCTAACATTGGATCCTTAAACCTAACCCCTAACACTTACTTTAACCCCAAACCCTAACCCTAATCCTAAGCATTAAACCTAAACCTATCTCTTAACCCTAACGCTAGCCCTTACCCTAACGCCTAGATCTAACCATAAATCTAACCTACCGCCTAATCCTAACCTTAAGCCCTAATGCTAACACTAACCCTGAACCCTAAACCTACCCGTAACCCTTAACACTAACCCTATCCGTGAACCTTAACCCTGACCCTAACCATTACGCGCACCCAAGCATTTAACCCTGACCTTAACCCTAATCCTTAATGCTAACCCTAACACTTAACCCTAACCCTAAGCCCAACACTTAACCCTAGTCCTATCCCTTAACCTTAACCCTAACCCTAATGCAACCCCCTAAACGTAACCCTAACCGTGACCAGTAAACCTACCCCTAACCTCTAACACAAACCATAGCACATAACTCTAACCCTAAAACTAACCCTAACCCTAACCCTAACCCTAAACCCTAACTCTTAACCTTAACCCTAAGCGTTAACTCTCACGCTAACCTTTAATCCTAACCCTAATCCTAATCTTCAACCCTAAACCTAACACTTAACGCTAACCCTGTACCAAACCCTAACCCCTCATCTTAACCCTAACCGTAAAACTCAACCCTAAACCAAAGTGTAACCGTTAAACCTAAGAGTAACCTTTAACCCTAACCCTATTCCACAACCCTAAGCCCTCACCCTAACACTAAACTTCATCCTTAACCCTAACCAAAATCCTAACCCTAAATCTAATTCTCAGACTTCTTGCTTCGTTAGAGTTTAGAAAGCCTGCCATCCTCCCATGCCATGCGTGAAAGGAGGCTCTACCACTGTGTCCTGCATGAAACCCATGGGCCCATACCCAGAGTATGATAGAGTGGGTTCCCGGGTACAATCCCAGCCCCCTAAACTCCCCCCACCCGCCTAATGCAGACAGGGCCCGTGCGCTAAGCATAAACAATACCTTTAACAGATAACCCTAACCCTGAACATAACACCCAACCCTAGTCCTATTTCTCCCCTTAACACGTAAACCTCACCGTGCGCCTAACTTTAACCTCTTATCCTAACGTTAATGCATAACCCATTTCCTGAGAACAACCCCTATCCCATAATTCTAACCGTATCTCCTAGTCATCACTGTGACACCTAATCCCTAACCCTCATTCTATACCGCTAACCCTAACCGTAACCCTACCTACAACCCTAACACTGACAGTAACCCTTACTTCTAACCCCAACGCTATGCCTAACAAAAACCCTAACCCTTGACCCTAACCCTTCACCCTAACCCCTAAGCCTTACCCTAACCCTTAACCCTAATCCTAATCCTAACCATTAATCCTAACCCTAGCTCTTAAAGCTAACCCTAAACCTTACCCTCACGACTAGACCTAACCCTGACACTAACCTAACACCTAACCCTAACCAGAACCCCTAAAGCTAACCCTGAACCCTATCCCTAACGCTAGCAGTAAACTTTAACCCTAAACCTAAGCCCAACCCGTAACCCTAATCCTATCCTTTTTCCCTAAAACTAACCCCTAAACCTAACCCCTATACCTCACCCTAACTCTAACCCCAATCCTAATTCTAACCATACCCCTTCATAAAACACTAACTCCTAACCGCTAACACTAACACTAACCAAAAATCCTAATCACTAATCCCTAACCCTAACGCTTAACCTTTACCCTAACCGTTAACCCTCACCCTAAATCTTAACCCTGACCCTAACCTTAACCTTTAACTCTAAGCCTAACCCTTAACCCTACAGTAAGGAAGACCCTTAATGCTAATGGGATCCCTTATCCCTAACCCTAACACTACAGCTAAAAATAACCCTAACCTTGGATCCTTAAACCTAACCCCTAACACTTACTTTAACCCCAAACCCTAACACTAATCCTAAGCATTAAACCTAAACCTATCTCTTAACCCTAACGCTAGCCCTTACCCTAACGCCTAGATCTAACCCTAAATCTAACCTACCGCCTAATCCTAACCTTAAGCCCTAATGCTAACACTAACCCTGAACCCTAAACCTACCCGTAACCCTTAACACTAACCCTATCCGTGAACCTTAACCCTGACCCTAACCATTACGCGCACCCAAGCATTTAACCCTGACCTTAACCCTAATCCTTAATGCTAACCCTAACACTTAACCCTAACCCTAAGCCCAACACTTAACCCTAATCCTATCCCTTAACCCTAACCCTAACCCTAATGCAACCCCCTAAACGTAACCCTAACCGTGACCAGTAAACCTAACCCTAACCTCAAACACAAACCATAGCACATAACTCTAACCCTAAAACTAACCCTAACCCTAACCCTAACCCTAAACCCTAACTCTTAACCTTAACCCTAAGCGTTAACTCTCACGCTAACCTTTAATCCTAACCCTAATCCTAATCTTCAACCCTAAACCTAATACTTAACCCTAACCCTGTACCAAACCCTAACCCCTCATCTTAACCCTAACCGTAAACCTCAACCCTAAACCAAAGTGTAACCGTTAAACCTAAGAGTAACATTTAACCCTAACCCTATTCCACAACCCTAAGCCCTCACCCTAACACTAAACTTCATCCTTAACCCTAACCATAATCCTAACCCTAAATCTAATTCTCAGACTTCTTGCTTTCTTAGAGTTTAGAAAGATTGCCATCCTCCCATGCCATGCGTGAAAGGAGGCTCTACCACTGTGTCCTGCATGAAACCCACGGGCCCATAGCCAGAGTATGATAGAGTGGGTTCCCGGGTACAATCCCAGCCCCCTAAACTCCCCCGGCCCGCCTAATGCAGACAGGGCCCGTGCGCTAAGCATAAACAATACCTTTAACAGATAACCCTAACCTTGAACATAACACCCAACCCTGTTCCTATTTCTCCCCTTAACACGTAAACCTCACCGTGCGCCTAACTTTAACCTCTTATCCTAACGTTAATGCATAACCCATTTCCTGAGAACAACCCCTATCCCATAATTCTAACCCTATCTCCTAGTCATCACTGTGACCCCTAATCCCTAACCCTAATTCTAAACCGCTAACCCTAACCGTAACCCTACCTACAACCCTAACACTGACAGTAACCCTTACTTCTAACCCCAACGCTATGCCTAACAAAAACCCTAACCCTTGACCCTAACCCTTCACCCTAACCCCTAAGCCTTACCCTAACCCTTAACCCTAATCCTAATCCTAACCATTAAACCTAACCCTAGCTCTTAAAGCTAACCCTAAACCTTACCCTCACGACTAGACCTATCCCTGACACTAACCTAACACCTAACCCTAACCAGAACCCCTAAAGCTAACCCTGAACCCTATCCCTAACCCTAGCAGTAAACTTTAACCCTAAACCTAAGCCCAACCCGTAACCCTAATCCTATCCTTTTACCCTAAAACTAACCCCTAAACCTAACCCCTATACCTCACCCTAACTCTAACCCCAATTCTAATTCTAACCATACCCCTTCATAAAACACTAACTCCTAACCGCTAACCCTAACACTAACCAAAAACCCTAATCACTAATCCCTAACCCTAACGCTTAACCTTTACCCTAACCGTTAACCCTCACCCTAAATCTTAACACTGACCCTAACCTTAACCTTTAACTCTAAGCCTAACCCTTAACCCTACAGTAAGGAAGACCCTTAATGCTAATGGGATCCCTTATCCCTAACCCTAACACTACAGCTAAAAGTAACCCTAACCTTGGATCCTTAAACCTAACCCTTAACTCTTACTTTAACCCCAAACCCTAACCCTAATCCTAAGCATTAAACCTAACCCTATCTCTTAACCCTAACGCTAGCCCTTACCCTAACGCCTAGATCTAACCCTAAATCTAACCTACCGCCTAATCCTAACCTTAAGCCCTAATGCTAACACTAACCCTGAACCCTAAACCTACCCGTAACCCTTAACACTAACCCTATCCGTGAACCTTAACCCTGACCCTAACCATTACCCGCACCCAAGCATTTAACCCTGACCTTAACCGTAATCCTTAATGCTAACCCTAACACTAAACCCTAACCCTAAGCCCCACACTTATCCCTAATCCTATCCCTTAACCCTAACCCTAACCCTAATGCTACCCCCTAAACGTAACCCTAACCGTGACCAGTAAACCTACCCCTAACCTGTAACACAAACCATAGCACATAACTCTAACCCTAAAACTAACCCTAACCCTAACCCTAACCCTAAACCCTAACTCTTAACCTTAACCCTAAGCGTTAACTCTCACGCTAACCTTTAATCCTAACCCTAATCCTAATCTTCAACCCTAAACCTAACACTTAACGCTAACCCTGTACCAAACCCTAACCCCTCATCTTAACCCTAACCGTAAACCTCAACCCTAAACCAAAGTGTAACCGTTACACCTAAGAGTAACCTTTAACCCTAACCCTATTCCACAACCCTAAGCCCTCACCCTAACACTAAACTTCATCCTTAACCCTAACCAGAATCCTAACCCTAAATCTAATTCTCAGACTTCTTGCTTTCTTAGAGTTTAGAAAGCCTGCAATCCTCCCATGCCATGCGTGAAAGGAGGCTCTACCACTGTGTCCTGCATGAAACCCACGGGCCCATACCCAGAGTATGATAGAGTGGGTTCCCGGGTACAATCCCAGCCCCCTAAAGTCCCCCCGCCCGCCTAATGCAGACAGGGCCCGTGCGCTAAGCATAAACAATACCTTTAACAGATAACCCTAACCCTGAACATAACACCCAACCCTGTTCCTATTTCTCCCCTTAACACGTAAACCTCACCGTGTGCCTAACTTTAACCTCTTATCCTAACGTTAATGCATAACCCATTTCCTGAGAACAACCCCTATCCCATAATTCTAACCCTATCTCCTAGTCATCACTGTGACACCTAATCCCTAACCCTAATTCTAAACCGCTAA